>NW_026598156.1:0-50000 GCF_029784155.1 Uranotaenia lowii
TCAATTGTATTGAGTTCACTTAAAGTAAGTACATCTGGCTTACTGGTATATACGTAAGTAGGAGCTCCAGTTTCCAATCTGTTGTAAGGTACTAATTTCGAATGATTTTCGAGTGACTTTCACTGTTCACTTATGGCAGTAGCAAAGTCAGCACACCAATATGAGTCATAAATAATAAAAAAAAATGATCACAACTTTTTTGTTTAACTTTTGATTAACGACGTTAAAAAAACATTGACGCCAATCGTATGACGTAATCGTAATCGTTTCGAGACTTTTGTTAGAACTGAACGAACCATTTTTTCCGGTACAGTAATTTGAAATGTTAACGCCTACTTATCACATTAAGTTGCGACTTCCTACTTTTTTAATCAGATGGGTCTCTAATGATTGCTACATCAGGAAATAATAAAAATACCTAGAATAGGTCATTGACTCCTAATCTGAATACAGATTCATTGCATCAAAATGAATCCCGGGTCGTGTGACTACAGTAATAATAATACACAAAACGAAAGCCATTAGTAATCAACATCAAAAACAAATGACACCGCACCACAGTAATATCCACAACTCCACGCGATTGCAGCCTACTTGGATGCGTGCAATGAACCCACCGACCGACGACGGCATTGAAACGGAACTTTTATCTTGCTGTTCTTCCAATCATTGCGGAAATACTTCCATAGGTGTAATTTGCTCAAAACGCAACATGATAGATGCACAATCGGTACAACGTCTATGTAATTTACCCGCCTCAGTTGTTCTATCGACTAATGGGCATTGGAGGAATAGAAAAATCATCCCATACGCAAAACTCACCGAAGTGTTGATATCGAATGCAATTGGCAGGTTTTAAAATTTCAATCGATCCAACCACTACCTCCTCATCGAAGAGTTATTGCTAGAGGTATCAAAATCCGGCTTCCAAACACTCCACCAATGGAATGAGGTGCAACAAATAACCGATTCTCTGACGCGTACAATGAGCGATTTACGCAAAAAGTGCCCGCTACTACCTACCTATCTACAACTGGAAGCGGGGCTCGGAAAATAGCGAATTCCTCAATCAAGAGTTCATTGATAGAGAAGTGCCATCTCCTATTTACTTAATGGCGGTGTCTGATTTCGAGGCGAGCTCGCAATGCACAATAATAATAACAACCAAAAAAAATCACTGAGAGAAAAAAAGCGAACAACGGTTTGGAAACGCGCGTCGAAGTTTCGATGACCCGAGCTGGCAAACGGTGTGGATGGGAAATGTCGAAATTTGTCGAATTGACAATGCGTTCAAAAGTTTTGACTGAGTGACAAAAATAATACAAACCTCTGCTCGGGCATCACTTTCATCTCTAAATTGATCATCGTTTCGTTTAGAGAAGCTTTTAGTAAACTATAAATTAGCAAAGTGTGAAATGACGAGCAAGCGATAGAGACACCGCGCTAGGGTCATGGCTGCAGAATAGATTTTGTAAATCATTCAAATTTATGTACTTGAAAATTACACCGCAAAAAGGAGCTATACCCCTTGGTTTAAACGAGAGTCACAGCACAAGGTGTGCTAAGTTGTTTTACTTGATGGTGCCAATTGTGATCACGCTATTTTTTAAGCTACCCCTAGCAGAAAAAAAATTCACACACACCAAAGTAATGGGGATAATAAAATATCCTATCGGTAGTTGGAAAGGTTAACTCAGTTGACTTCTTTCAGAATGTTCCTACTCTACCTACTAGTTTTGTACAAACGAGCAAGTGCGGGCTGCCCGGGAACTGGGTTATATTTGAACTAACCCTTCTAACTTCCAACAGTTTGCATTTCATCAACTGGAGTCGAACGATATGATGATGACATCATCTCCGTATGGCATTCACTAGCTAAGCTAACGATAGGCTGATGTTTAATCCATTTTCTACCCCAAAGCAAGCAAACGAGCAAGCAAAGCAATCAACACACCCAGCAGTGAGTGAGCTTTTGAATGTCAATCCGAGCGCGCTGACACTTGGCGAGCAAGCTAGCAACCAAACCAACCAAGTAGGCTTGCCGGCTAAAGGGTGCAGAATTATGCTTGAATCGAGCGCTTTTCATGCTGTCTGTAAAGATTAAAACCCCGAATGCAATCACGATCGAAGATCAAAGCAGGCGGTTCTGTTGTGGCTTGCTGCCGATAGACCGAAAGGCCACCCCCTAAGCCAACTTTGATTGCATTATTTTGGTTCCGACTGGAAGTGGAGTCAACAGTCATCAATGGCGGTTGTTCGAGTAGGATGCAAATCGGTAAAAAAAAAAATTCAATCTGTATTCAAATAACATTATAATCTAATATTTTGATCTCGCCCGGTGCCACTTAGGTAGGATGCAATCAAACCGGAATTGGTAAGGATTTCTCGTTACTGGAGAATATGTGAACTTGGAACTTTCCAGCCGGAAGAGGAATAAGCGACCAAGCGTATAGGAGGAAGGTATCCGATTTGTGTGACGTGTCAAGAGAATACCAAGAGGCAGCAGATTGAAAACCACGGAAGGGCTCATAATACAATAATATGAATATAAATTTATGTTATTATCTAAAGGATCGTTTCAGATTGCCTGATCTCCGCCTTTTTTATTTCCTTCCACTACAGTATGCTCGCGTGGTCCCGTTCATATGACCAAGCTATGCTTTTGTCACTTCGAATGGCCGTAGGAAGAAAGGAAGTAACTCATTCGCTGAAGCGCTGCAAAAATGTAGCGAGGAAAATCCAAGAAGAAAAAACACACAATGTGTAGTAATGGGTGAAATATTGGCGACAACGAGACGTTTTCCTGTCCCTGGTGTAGAGGTTTCTGTCTGATGGTGCTGATGATGATGGCAATGGCAATGGAAGAAATGTGATGATCCTACATGCGGAACGGAATAATTGGATGCCCTCCTCCCCAATGGGAGCAGGGAAGGAGGCAGGAGGGCAGTGTAACCATTGTTTCCGATGTAGGAACCAGACCCACAATAATGCCCCCCATGAACCATTTGCTCCAGCCGAACCTATAAAGGCAATAAAACAATCATACTATATTTTTATACTGTCCAAAAAGCTATAATTTTTACGGGGTATGCAATCGAGGCAAACGTTCGGTATAAGCTACGGTCGCAATTAGCTTAGCGCATAGAATAAAGGCGGGGATTAGTCAAGATAAAACAAAACAAATTATCCGAGAAAAATAAGATGAATAATGTTTCTTCATCAGCGATTCTAAAAGGTAATTTTAGGGTCAAATATTACTTAGTTTGTACTTTCTTAAAGCCAACAATATTTTCAACATCGTCAATATTTTAAAGGTTGTGAGTGAGGTTTAGGATATTGATTTCAGATAGCTAAATACCAACCAGTTTTTTCAATACTTGAAATGATTAATTGCAGCTTTAAAATTTTAATTTTAAATTATTGTATAACAGATGTTGAGCGAATAGAAATATTCGAATTGATCAATCAGATCGATAGAACCAAACAAACTTGATATCTTACACGGGATTTTAAGCCTGGAAAACGTGATAAATTTTTTATGATGCTCTAAGTTGAGACTTGAGAGAACAAAGAACGATGCGATATGCTACGATAAGATCGTAATTTTGAGGCTAACATTAGCTTAGTTTTAAAAATGTGTTTTTCTCATATCTGGACACCCATAACACTGTTCAAAGGTTTCATTAGCAGAAAAGTTTTCCAGATCAATCCAAACAATGTGACAACAGATATTTTTGCGAAAGACAAGCCGATCATCATAGCAATTTGGAACTATCATGCGGACCAATTTGAGGTTCATTCTGCCATTAAGGCTCGCACAAGCTTTGGCAAAGAAAATTGTTGTTATTTTTTATTAATGACTTCCATTTCCCAACATAAATTTTGGCTCTCTCCGTGGAGCTTCCAACCAATCTCTTTTTTCGAATGCACAACAACATTATAAATCATTATTTTCTTGAAGGTTAGATAAATTATCTCCAGTTCTCAGCAACGTCGTTGGAAAAATCTAATAACCGGTAGTTTTTCATCGCCCTTCACGCGGGCACACACAATGCTTGCGTGCTTGCCATTATTTTTTCTGTTTTGGGCAAAGAAAGTAACGGTGATTTTCCTCTTTCCTACCAAAATAATAGGCCCACCGAAAACATCCTCCCCGCGAAATGGCGTGTGACGGCGGTGGTCATGCCAAAAACTTGTTTCCAAAAACTTCCTTACCTCGAGCCGAATGTTGTTGTTGATATGGTTGCTATTGTTGTTGGTACCGGAATTAGCTCCGACGGAGTTTCGACTCCCGGGCAAATCCCGCCACCGGAGCACCCCCATCACTGCCTGACGCACCCAGCGCCGTTCGCCCGCTTCGCTGTGGAAGGCCACCGTTGTTCCGGATTGGGGAGGCGAAGGGTTGTTTTTAATGTGTATGTGTTTAGATTAATTCGACTATTAGCGTCCACAACTTTGCAGGATCACTCAAGCGGCTCAAGTCTGGCCCCGAGTAAACTCAGCCAGCAGTCAAACGTTGATTGGTTGATTTATTCAGCAGCTGAGCTTTTGTCTTGTCTTCTATTCGCAAAGGAAGTCCCATATTACTACGGCAGAGTCATTGCTGAAGCTAATTTTTAACACTTTAGTGGCCATTGGATCTGTACCGGAATACACAGTAGTAAAACAGGCGTGTGCTAGAGGGCGGTAATAAAATTACAAGCTCCACCGGCATATCGTAGCAGGGTTTGTTCTACACGAATTGATTTCTTCCTCCCGCCGTAAACGCTGTTACTGGATGATGACTCATCGTCCGGTTCAATGACGACGACGTTGAGAACGACAACAACGACTCGACTCTTGCCCTCGTTCACTCGTCCTTACTCCCGACAATCTCCCCGGTCCTCGAGGAGCAGCAGAACATAGTGTGGGTGAGTGGGTGGATGAATGGAGTAGGTTGTCGGCAGCCCACTTACAGACACTCGGTCTCAGAATTGGAGGAAACGCACCCGCGTCGAGCAATGCAATTTCGAGGTCTACAACACAATACGGCAGTTATCATCCGGTTACGGCTCTTGTTATGTGCGAAAGTTCGTTTATTTGCCGTTTGTTGGGCGGCGGATTATGCTATAGCCTATAACACGATGATGTTGTTCGTGCTGTGCCGGTTTTGGCAGTCAGTCGAGACTTCTTGACCACTGAAATAGTAATTAAATTTAACGACCAAAACAAAAACTTTCACAAACTTCCTCGCGCCGCAGTCGTTGGTCACGTAACCGTTTGAAGAACAGGAAACACAACTTTCTTCGTCTGGCTCGCGCAGCACCGAAAAATATTCGTTTGTTCAAGCGCTTTGGATCGATTATGTTGTTGCCACTAAGACCCTGATCTGAAAGCGATATTATTCAGACAAATCATGGAACGACACGGGGTTAGGTGGAAAAGTTATTTCGTCGGTCCACTTTGGACGAACCACATTTAGGGCAACTTTTTTTGGTTTTTTAAACAGCAGATAAACGGCTGCACTCTCACTTTCGATTCGACATGCGAAAATCACTTTCTTCCAACTTTCGATACACGCTATTGTGGTGTCTCGCGTACAGAGCCCAGATTGTGTTTACTAAACAGTCGTATACTTCAACACGTGCACGAGGCAGGATTTTAACACCTCATCAAAGCCTTCTTCGATCAACGTACTTTTCACGTCTCGTTAGACACAATCCACACATCGATTATCTAACAGCTCGAGTAGCTTGTGATTGATCGATCCACCCGCACGCAGTGCATCATCCCCCGAGAAGGGCACGATCACCGTTGTTCACCTGTTAAGCGGAAAGGCCATGGAAAACACTTTCAACAGTCACCACAAAATGTGTCACATCCGAACACGATCGAAGTTTTGCAAAACTACACACCGCCCGGGGATATCGACCAAAAAAAAGGACGCAAACGGCAACGACGGTACACAACCCAACTCAACTGGTCCAGCCTCTGGCTGGGGGTACGTACTGGTAGTTTCTCAATGGACTAACTGGCGGCAATACGACCGTTCGCGACGGCAATTTTCCCATGAATGAAACCCGACCGACGACGACCGACGGCGACGGATGGATGGCGAGAGAATTACCCACCACCATACTCCATCCTTCGGTGGGTTGTTTTGATGTTGAGAGGAACGATGAACGAGCATAGCAACCGAGAGAGCGCTAGAGCGCGCCGACCAAAACAGAATAGTGGAAAACCTGGATAACATTTGCACGGTGACGAGAAAATCCAAGGCGCCGCCGGTTGAGTTGGACATGGCTGGAGGAACTCTTGGAAAATGGAACTTCGGTTGAGTTCGTAAAATACAGACTCCGTTCGTTTTTGGCAACATTCGATTTTGGCAACATCCGATTTTGGCACATGTGCCGGAGTCAGAGAATAAGGCCATTTAATGGCTGGGCCTGGTAGGAATAACATTCCGGAGAACTCTTCGGTGACCGGACGCCAGGCTCCATCCCTCCAAGATCGAGAATTTGAAGATCTTTGTCGTTCAGCTCGGTAACTGTAGATAAAAATCATTTAAGAAACTTTTTAACTTTTTAATAATTTAATTTTAATAATAAAGGTTTTAACTCAGTGAATCTCCGTGAAGACTGCGAGTAGTTTAAGCTTGTAAGAAAAAAAAATGTAATAGAAATTATGAGCTTCCACATTCTGAAAAATACAAATAATTTTAAAGGCCTTTTCTTCAGCACATTTGTTGAATCTAAAATGTGTAATACCAAATAGTTGCAGACTTTCTGTGGTGATTATCTTTAAACTTTTCTGAAAATTGGAAATTTATTTTTTTTCTCAAACCGTTGTATGTTGAAAACCTAAAACAAGACAAAACCTTAATTCTTGATTAATGGAGGGTAATAAATAGATTCAAAATTAGTTTTTATTTTTAATAAAGTTTTGTTGCATCAATGCTCGATTTCACTCATAACAGATTAATTTTTAAATTTGTAAATGCCTTATAATCAAAAATTAAGGAGATAAACAAAATCTGACAAGATATTTCAGTTCAGGACGCCAAATCATCCAAAATCATCCAAATTCAAAATGTTTTTTTAACAAGCTGTTCGAAAAATCGTTCCGTATTTGAAATGTTAAGTAAATTTCCAATTTTCGAAAAATACACATAGAGCTCCCAGTCAACTTTGCATGTGTCAAGCAGGTATGTGCAAAACATCATATAAAATCACGTAGTTTTATGATTTTTCCACCATAATAGAGTTTCAATTACAAAGAGGATGGATTATTCACATTAACTCATCTCTCAAGCATCTGTTGATAACTTGGATAAATTCTCAAAGTCATCCAGGATGACGGGTTTTCTGATTCGAATCATTAATTAATCAACAAAATCAAAATAAATCAAACTACACTGGAAAATAAGCAGAATTCCGTATTTTAATTTAAATATGGTTTCGAACCAAAACTATCATTTTCTGAAATAAAAACGGCAAAAACTATTCTTTTCAATTTTGGGTGGCACATACGGAGATAATTTTCCCAGCCTAGGCTCCTTCGATAGAGCGAAACAGTTTGAAACCGAACCACACAAAACGAGTCATCGTTTCGCGAAGAAAATTTTTGAGCATTCCTCTCATTCGACTCTCTCACAACAACGCTCATTTTTTGCAGGAAAACGTAACAAAACAAAACCAGCGAAAACATATGAGCGCCGACGACGACAGACGTCGATACGAAAAATCAACGACGACTTCAACAACAACCGAATGTTCAGTTATGTTGTGTTAAGTGCTATGCTCGCGTTTGTGTCTCGCGCTTTGTTATGTTGTGGTTGGGGGAGCACGCCACATTCGCGCACTAGACGAATATGCCTATGCCTATACTATACCCAAAAAAAAAGGGAAGGATTCGTCGAGGAATTCGAGACAAGTGCGGCAGTGTGCGTCATTTGGTTAGTTTCAGACAGTAGCACGTTGAACAAACTACTGACTGCACCACCATCATCAGCGAGTACACGTTTTTGCACTGCCTGACGACGAATGCGGCTTCGACTATGAGGGAGAACATTTGGAAAGCATAACCCGCTGCGAGACGAGCCAAAGGGGATGGTGGGTTGGGGCCACAAGCACGTCGACGTTTTTAGCATGCAAAAACATGCACCGGCTTCTGCATACAACGACTGAGAAACATGGCTCACGACATGCCTCCTGCCCAACACAACAACAACAGCACGGTCCTTCTTGTTGGCTCGACTTTGACTGCACTTGCTTTTTATCACCCTCTTTGAAAGAGGGTGGGATGGGTTTAGTTAGCCCGAAGGCCTAAAGACCATTTCTGTTGTATTTATTGGTTTGAGGTGGGTAGGCTAAGGGCGGGCAGGCGGCCAGGATGTTTCGCGGTCTCTTGGTATTCAAACTTTACTAGCGCAGAACAAAATGTAACTTTTGGGGGACTTGAATAACTCTGACTAAGCCAGTTACAGCGATCGATGTAAGCTGTTTCATATACTTATGTAGGTATTCGAATGTAATACTTACAAGCTAGACAGTTGAGTTATGGCATCGATTGGCAGTCGAACATACCTGAAATGAAACGGAAAACGGGGGTTAAGTTTTTGCGAAATAAATCACGTCGAGACAGGAGTGCTCAAAAGCGAAACTTAAATTAAATAATGTTCTCTCATGAATAATTTATGCTGCAGCGTCACAGTTGCTTACGGAATATTCATCTGAATCTGGATTGAGTCAAAGCTCTCGAAGAGTGGGTAAAACTCGTGTTCGAAATGGACAAATATATTTCGGACAGAAGCAAGCAAACAAGCACTGGGAGCTGCCGGACACGTATCACCTACCAAACCGTACCAAACCAACATTCCCGTATAGTAAAACACAGACATCACCTTCCGTAAAGAGTGCCGGCGGACAAAAAACAAACCGACTGAGCTTAGCAACTGTACCAACCAGGCTTAACCGTAGTCACTGATTTGTTTGTGCAGTGAGTGAGTTTCCGAATTCGAACGGCAACTACGAGTCTGTGGAGTAGCAAAATTGTTTACTGCCCGCCCTGATGCTGGCGCTTTTTGCTTCTTCCACCCAGCGACAAAACGAACCGAACGGTGAATGATTGAAATCTATTAGTCCTTTGAGCGCCACCAGAGCTGCTAATGCTGGGACCACCCCGAGAGTTCATCGAGCGAGGAAAAGTGGCGCCTGGACAGTGGTTAAATTTGATTGTTTCAAGCTTTTTAAACCCTAGATAATGCAATGTAAGAATTTCACACATTTGTTTGTAGAGTAAATTTGAAAATACTGTTTTTTCTTAACTGACACTGTTTCTTCAAACAGGAAGGTCCATTCGCCTAACGGTAGAAATTACCCAGAGTGTCAAGAGATTACAAAACTTAACAAAACATTCAAATTCAGAAACAAACACATCACTTAGATTCTGAGCTTAAATCGTCTGAGACCAGGCGATTTCATTCTTAAATTAGATCATAGAAATAGAAGCTTCTCCAGCTTTAGACTGGATCGTAAGAAGACGAATGACTATGAGGGTTATATTTATTTTGGGTTATTCGTCGATGGAAACTATAGTTTAATCAAACCCAATACTTTTAATTGTTGAACTTTTTTTCAATTTGTATCGTTACCCGCCGACTGTATATGCGAAGTTCTCGTGTGTTGGGAGAGTTCTTGTTTCTGAGCACAACTTGAATGTTGTTAGCGGCATACCACTCCATGGCCTTTTTTCCATAATGGCAGGATGCCAAATTCGACATCCAAATCCAGAAACACTTTTTCACGTAAATTTCTTGGTATATGGTCCAGGTTGAAAATACGGCGAATTTAAGTTAAGTTAAGTTTTAACTTTTTGATCCGAACACCCTTTTTAAGTACTTTAACCAACCAAATTGACTGCTTCTTGCTGCTAAAATTTGAAATAATTGAGAAAGATTTTTCACAATGGATTGAAGTTGGTTTTCTTAACTTGAGGATATTCATCATTCATCCATTTGTTTCAAAAAGTGTCATTTCTTTGCCGAATATTTCGCTACTGTCAACAGTTTGTGAAACGGAAGTTCAAAATGCTGATTGTTGCAAAGAATCAGCATTTGCAACAAGAATCAGCTAGAATCAGCACCCTTCTCGTAGCGTTTCTTTATTGGAATTGTTTGATTTGACAGGTGCTTTGTCTTTTATCAAATCCCGAGATTGGACACTTTTACACAGTGTTGTGTAAAAACAAACTTTTTTAAACAGTTCGAACGGATTGTTATTTTTATTATTTAAGTGACTTCAGAAACAATTTTTTTCGCATTACTATGCAGCATCCATTAAGTTTCACTCGTACAGGTATCATCAGACCAAGCGGATAGATGTTTCACAATCTCTAATCCAGGGTTCGTCGGCTGGGCACATCTTAGAACACATCTGTGTTCGTAGGATTTTCCGTCGTTTCCACAAACGGGATCGATATCAAATGTGCAAGGACAGGGTGAGTAGTCTGAAAAAACGACATCATATTTTTGTCGCAGATCGTTCGCTTCTGCGAGGACGATAAAAGTCACCAAGATTAACAAGTTCTTCATGATGCTTTTCCGAGCTGGGTTACGATTACACGTTGAAGTTCACCGGTTGATATTGTACTGGAATGTAAGCGGAATCGGCTGTGTTTTATACGATATCGATTATAAATACGGTCGACCGTTTTCTGATTTCGTTAATGAAGCATACCGGTCATGGCTGATCGTAAGGTGACCCGTTAGAAATCTTAAGTGTAAAAATGTTAATCATTATTTCGCAACATGTGGCCAAGGCCAAAATTTCAACAGCATTTTAATTAGTTTCTGGTTTTATCTGGGTTGGTACGTTGGAGGTCTTGCTCGAAGTATTTATTGTAAGTCTCGGCAATATTCCCTTAGACGATTTCTCTTATTTCGTTTAATTTTTCTAAGGATTTTGTGGGATCCGTTTATGGTATTTGTTTAAAAGTTTTCCGTCCTCTTTTCATAACGGTGTGTACTTAATAGATTCATAAGCTGAGGTGTTTATGGCAAAAATGATTTCCTGTAATCATTTATCCCATTCCCTTTGGTCGGTCTTCAGTTAACTTCTTATAGATGCTCCTATGATGACTTCTTATAGATTGCTCCTATCTTATAGATGCTCCGATGCTCCTATGACAATATCTCTTCGTGGAAAAAGGTCAATACATTCGCGGACATTGCTGCGCGGTAGAGCTTAGCGATTTCCCACTTAGTGAACCAATCCGTGGCCACAAGTAAGGCGGAGTTACCGGAATTAATGTAATGAGCAACGTAATCTATCGAAACAAGCTGAAAAAGGTAGCCCGAAGGTTTTGAGCACCCATATTGGAGCCACTTAATTCGAAGGATTTGAGCTCCTACACACGTCACACTCCCTGACGTGTTGATGATAAGTTTTAATCGCCGATAAATTTATTAATTTAAGTATGTTCATTGACACATGTGGCGAGATTAAATGCTAGGTAGAAAAATTTGTAAGGGAATGAAGAACAGGCGGATAGGCAAGCATCAGATGAGCTTTGTAGGATTAAGTATTGCATAGGTATCGTGTATTCACAGTACACAATCCAACTGGCCTGCTGTGTTTAGGAATGTATGATCAAAAGTAGATCATGCTTCCTATACAGAGTAGTCTGTTGTACGGCAAAGGCGTACCATCACACTTTCATGCTTTCCAATACAAAATGCCCTAGACTTACAATTATCAACACCTATCCAAAACTTTATCCTACTAAGCTCATCTGATGCTATGCCTATTGGCCTGTTTTTTATTCCTTTACAAATTCTTCTACCTAGCATGCAATCTCGTTACATGTGTCAATGAACATACTTAAATTAATGACACATCGTGGACAACCCGAGCCAATAACAATGTGCCGTAAGCCTTCGAGCTGTTTTCCGGATACCGAGGTGACAACCGTTGGTAGATACTATCGTAAAATTGGCGGAGCAGTGAAGATCTGCGTAACATTCGTGTGTAACGTTGCAAAATGTCGTCCACGACACGGTATTGGGGAACGTCAGAAGGTGAATTTTGTACTTTTTTAAACAGTTCTTCGTACCAGTATTCCTTTTTGTCAAGATCAATTACTTCTACGGCACCGGCTATGACTGAAGTATGTTCTGTTTTACGCGACAGGGGATCAGTATTTAAAGAATCCTTGTGAAATGAGAACCTTCAATGGATTGAAGTTGGTTTTCTTAACTTGAAGATATTCAAACAATCATTCAGAGACTATCCATTTGTTTCAAAAAGGGTAATTTCTTTGCCGAATATTTTGCAACTGTCAACAGTTTGTGAAACGGAAGTTCAAAATGCTGATTGTTGCAAAGAAGAACATTCCAACCCTTCTCGTAGCGCTTCTTTATTGGAATTGTTTGATTTCACAGATGCCTTGTCTTTTATCAAATCCCGAAATTGGACACTTCAACACAGTGTTGTGTAAAAACAAAGTTTTTTAAACAGTTAGAACGGATTGTTGTTTTTATTATTTCAGTGACTTCAGAAACCACTTTTTCGCATTACTAAGCAGCACCCGTTAAGTTTTACTCGTTAGTTTTTACAGTTTATAACGGTAGAAAAGGGTATATGTTTCACAATCTCTAATCCAGGGTTCGTCGGCTGGGCACATCTTAGAAGACAACTGTGTTCGTAGGATTTTCCGTCGTTTCCACAAACGGCATCGTAATTTTTTGTGCAAGGACAGGGTGAGTAGTCTGAAGAAACGACATCATAATCTTGGTGCGCACCGAACGCTTCTGAGAGGGCGATAAAAGTCACCAAGATTAACAAGTTCTTCATGACGCTTTTCCGAGCTGGATTACGATTACACGTTCAAGTTCACCGGTTGATATTGTACTGGAATGTAAGCGGAATCGGCTGTGTTTTATACGATATCGATTATAAACGGTCGATCTGATTTCGTTAATGAAGCATACCGGTCATGACTGATCGTAAGGTGACCCGTTAGAAATCTTAAGTGTAAAAATGTTAATCATTATTTCGCAACATTTGGCCAACAACATTTTAATTAGTTTCTGGTTTTATCTGGGTTGGTACATTGGAGGTCTTGCTCGAAGCTGGTCTGGTTTTATTAGTATTGTAAGTCTTGGCAATATTCCCTTAGACGATTTCTCTTATTTCGTTTAATTTTTTTTTTAGAATTTTGTGGGATCCGTGAAATCATTCGATTTGTTTAAAAGTTTTCCGTCCTCATTTCATAACCAAACATTAAATAATACGGGGTGTACTTAGAAGATTCATGAGCTAAGGTGTTGATGGCAAAATGATTTCCTGTAATTTCGAAATCGTACACTGCGAGTTGTAACGCCCAACAATCGACCATACGCTTCTTTAAGATTCCTTAGACAGGTGAATGCATAATGTGAAACGAGAACCTTCAACGTAGTGTCTGAAATGATCTAAGGCTTTGATGAGTGCTAGGCTTCTTACTTATAAACGCAACAGCACGTTCTTCACTACATTTTTCAATACGGAATGGGGACAGATAGCACATATGTGGTTTATCTATAGGTGGGGACAATCAAAAACGTTAGTATTAGCTCTTTGTATCCATTCAGTAGTTTATGAACGATTGTGACGTAACACGACGCCATCACAGAGTCTAGTATGAGGCGTCCAAATGTAGCCATAGAAACTTATTAGGAGGAATGTTTGGGTCGCAAATAAAGTTGTTTATTATGTAGAACTCAAAGCGCCGTTTTGCGCGTCAGGAATAAAAACGTAAATAAAAGGGTGTTTTGATTGTGATTTTTTAATAACATGAGACGTTGCATGCCGTCGAGAGTAACGACTTCGACGTCGAGTCGCTCATGAGCGTTTGTGACGTAGCGATCAAAACATTGAAAAAACTGATTCGACTGACTTAACCATGAAAACATCTGGGCGGCTCTAAGGCGACGAGGGGTCCCAGAGAAACTAGTCCATCTCATCGAGGCACAATACGAGGCATTTTCGTGCAAGGTCTTGTCCGAACCAACCCCGGTAACTGCTGGAGTGAGACAAGGATGTATTTTATCACTGCTACTTTTTCTAATCGTAATGGATGAGATTCTGACTGGATCGATCGACTGTGCACCGAATCGAGGATTGCCGTGGAATCCTTCAACAATGGAGCATCTGAACGACCTTGACTCGCCCAAACACAACCGGATATGCAGAGCAAACCCGACGACCTAACCGAAAGTTCCAAGGCAGCAGGTCTCAAAGTCAATGTCGGAAAGGCCAAGTCGATGAAGATCAACACAGGAAATCCCTCCAGTTTCATGGTAGCTGGGCAACAAGTTGAGAAAGTGGAGTGCCTCCAGTATCTTGATAGCCAGATAACGCCTGATGGTGGTACCAGGAAAGACATCGAAACCCGAAAGGCCCGATTTGCGTTTGCGAGTCTCCGAAACATCTGGCGATCACGCCAAATCTCTCTACTAACAAAAATCCGAATCTTCAACTCAAACGCAAAACTGCAAGTATTTGTAAACCGCTGCCTGCGAAATATCATCCGCGCTTGGTGGCCTGGCAACTGGATCTCGAATGAGGAACTACATCGTCGGTGCCATCAAAGGGCGCTTGAAATCGAGATTCGGGAACGTTAGTGGAGATGGATTAGGCACATGCTGCGGAAAGATGAAAACGAGATTTGCAGAGGGGCGCTAGATTGGAATCCAGAAGGACATCGAAGAAGAGGCAGACCCAGAAACTCGTGGCGGCGAAGCCTAGCCGCTGCAATTCGGACTGTCAACGAGTATCTTGACTGGGACCAGGTGAAGACGCTGGCTCCGGATCGTCAACAGTGGAGGTCTTTTACCACGACCCTATGCACCGGAGGATCAGCGCGGGATCATTAATAATTTAAAAATGTTCCAATGGCAATTTTTCGAAAAATAGTGTTTTCCTTTGGTTTATGTTTTTTTTTCAGGTAGGGGCTTCGTCCCTCGATTATAATCGTTTTGGTATTTTACATTTGTTTAAAAATTTCTCATCCCATAGTGAGTTCTCGGATCAGCAATCCGCTACTCCCCCAACAAATGCAGTCCAATCAAATTGATAAAAGAAATAGGTAGGTATCGACTTGGCTTGGAAAGTTCAGCTTCTGGATAGTGCTGGAAAGGAAGATGAACAAACACATGTTTCACACCGGACAGGGAAACAAATTTCAGACTGCAGACTGCATAGAAAATATATCCGATCAGATGAGGATAACCCCCCACAAACAAGGTGTTCCCTTTCAGCTATTCCTCGGTGCCTTCTTAAACATTGAGTGGGCGTGGATGGAGGTTAGGTGGGTGAGTGATGAATCGGAATAGTTATTAGCTCTTCTCTTTCGAAGATAAACTTTCTCAATGATAAATACGCCTCTGGATTAGATCAGTCCGCAACCGAGACTTTGGGTTTAGATTTCGGTGTCTATAGTTGTCAATATGTGCAGCGCCGAAAAGTGTGCATTCCCATAGTTTGAACTTGTCGTCGTGCTACTGCTATGTATTTACCGGGGTGAAAAAAAAAACGTGGTACAAGTCTGCCGCGAGTCGTTAGTTTACACTTTACACGCTCTATATTAAATATAACACACCGCCTGTAGCCTGTAGTTCAAGTTTTTGATTTCGTCGAACCAACTATATTTGAAGAGGTGTGGTAAATTTGTTGCCAAAGGTATGAAAACCTCGAGTTTGGTCGACTGAGGAAGGCATAAACGGAGAGGAAAAAAAACGAAAATAAAAGTTTGATTTACAGAACGAACATGCGGGTTAATGTTATGTGTCGTATAACTATATTTTTTTTTCGAAACCGAGAAAATGGGTCTCGAAGACGGTGTGTTGGGTTCAAATTGCAGACAGCCACTTCGCCCTCAATCCGCCATCCTCTGTAGGGGACCAGTTAACATTTTGACGAACGCAGTGCTCGATAATCGAGCCGTCATAAACGTTTTTACGTGAGGCATTGGCGCTAAATGACGTTCTTGATTGTTGAGAAACGATTAGCTCAATCGTACAACACATTTTTTTAGGTAACCCACACTCAAATTCAAACACCATTTTAATATTGAATTTTATGCTTCTAATTAAGTCAACACTTGAAGACAGCCAAAGTTCTTCTTTATCTTTGGATACTAAATTATTAACATATTAACTTAACATGACTCCACACCGGATGTGGCATGTTACAAATAAAATTGGAGCATACACCAAAACTACAAACTAAACTTCCAGTTTCGGTTAGGAAATGTCGAAATGCAAAAACGAGGGAAAAACACTCCTACACCAGCTAGTAAAGGAACATGGCCAAAGCCAAAGGGGCGTCGCAAGACACTGCTGTTTTGGGGCCTGTTGCCGTCATGCTGTTGAGCAATAGGTTCACCGATGGTGCGTATTTGTATGATAAATGATTCGACGATGACTTTGAAGCTGATGACGACGACGACGATGCCATCGATTGAGCTGTGGATCCGTGTGTGGTGTCCCGGAATTTGTTTTGATCGTTGTGAATTGGCACAGGCGTGGAGTTGTTCGCCTTATGAGATCTTGGTACGCGACGATTTGGAGTGCCAAAGTTCAATGTTTTTGAATGTGGATGGAACATGATGAAGATTGACGCTGTTGGTTACAACAAATTTTGATACTGTGTCGAATGAACGTCTTGATTCATAAGAAATTTTAAATGGCTACTAAATTAAATTTGTTAATTATTTTCACGTACTAATAAAACCAACTTTTCAATGCAGGTCGGATACAAACGTGGGGTTCTGGGAGCAAAAATAGAATTTTATTAAAACAAAACAACAACAAAAATTATCGTAGCGAAATATCTTTCCACAATGCTATCTGTGACAACACTTGACCAATAAAAAAAAACAAATTTAAAAGAAAAGCTATCTGTAAGCTATCTATCTGTGTATCTAAGCTGTGATTTGAATACAGAACGCACCCCCTTGATCACAAAAGGATGCATTAGGAGGAAAAAATGCGAGTAGGCGTTGACGCGTCGATTGCAGGACACGTTTTTGTTTGTAAGATTCCAAAACAAGGTGAGAAGTTTTTCATTCTTTTAACCTTCTTAATTTTGTATTTTATTCTTTAAATTTTTAGTTGTCCAAAATTGATGTTTTTGTTAACTTCAAATGGTATAAAAATCTTACAATCTAAGATTGGGCAGGATGTCTTGAACATCGTTACAAAAATCGTAAAGCGTTGAAGTCAGCTACATTTCTCAAAAGCTGAACATCAACCTATAGGTAATGTCAGAAGTGATTCCCGAACATCCGCCCTTACCCAGTAAGCGCGTCCTCTCAAAAATCGACAGAGAATTCAGAAAATTGAGTACTGGGTATCCCGACTTAGGAAAAAACGGTTATATTTCGGCGACACTCGCGCACGGCGGGTCTGATATTTCTTCTTATTCGCCTTGGGAGCATTTTTCTGAAGAACTTAACTAGGCCGACGGGCGACGGCTGCTCGTTTGATATTATTCATATTATTACCTCACCGGGTTACTCGTTTGTCGTTTCGAATAAACTGTGTGCAAGCAAAGCATTGTCAGTTCCAGACGTACCCTCGTGTGGTGCGGTCAGGTGATAGCGGGCGGTAAATTTTTAAAGGAAGGACATTCAAGTATTGAGAAAATGTATTGTTAAATAAAAGAGATTGTGATTTAGTGATGTTAATTAAAAAATAGTGTTGTGCAAAGGACATCGCAAATAAGGTGCAACATTCGGTAAGTGACATATTATGTTTTATCAAAATGACTTTCATTTAAAAAAAAAAAAAATATTATAAATAATAATTTTAAATTCTCTTCCTCAATTCCCACAATCGTTTTTAAATTGTCATTCAGAACATTTTGTTCCGATGTGAGAATGATTAATTCATCACTTATCAATTCAAATTCAGAATTTCGAATTTAAAGTTATTGTGTTAGAATTCGAAATTCTGGATTAAAAAATCTGAGTTTGGGTTTCAGAATGGTGTGTTCCAGGGATGGAAAACAGAAGATAAAACAAAAAAGCGCTCAAATGTCAAACTGATCTGATTAAATCACCGACCAGGTATAAAATTTTGTTTCATTAGAATGATCATTCTTAAAACTTTTAGATCTTTGAGAGAGTTTTGCATTAGGTATGTTTACAAGTTGCACCAAACTGAGCATGCCCCATCTACGGAAAAAATAGCTTTGTTGATTTTGTTTGGTACTGGTACGAATTTTTATCATAACCGATTACAAATCTTTTCAAACAGCGCTCATTTTTTCTGTCGAAAAGTAAGAAAATGCTGCAGTAAATTTCTTTTTGCCTGACCTAGGGTGTGTTCAGTTTTTTTTTCTTTCTATATTTCGGTATTAAAGTAAAAATCAAATCTGAAGACATATGGAACCGCAATTCCAATTCAGATTTCAGATTCAGATTTCAAATTCAGATTTCAGATTCAGATTTCAGATTCAGATTTCAGATTCAGATTTCAGATTCAGATTTCAGATTCAGATTTCAGATTCAGATTTCAGATTCAGATTTCAGATTCAGATTTCAGATTCAGATTTCAGATTCAGATTTCAGATTCAGATTTCAGATTCAGATTTTAGATTCAGATTTCAGATTCAGATTTCAGATTCAGATTTCAGATTCAGATTTCAGATTCAGATTTCAGATTCAGATTTCAGATTTCAGATTCAGATTTCAGATTTCAGATTCAGATTTCAGATTCAGATTCAGATTTCAGATTCAGATTTCAGATTCAGATTTCAGATTCAGATTTCAGATTCAGATTTCAGATTCAGATTTCAAATTCAGATTTCAGATTCAGATTTCAGATTCAGATTTCAGATTCAGATTTCAGATTCAGATTTCAGATTCAGATTTCAGATTTAGATTTCAGATTCAGATTTCAGATTCAGATTTCAGATTCAGATTTCAGATTCAGATTTCAGATTCAGATTTCAGATTCAGATTTCAGATTCAGATTTCAGATTCAGATTTCAGATTCAGATTTCAGATTCAGATTTCAGATTCAGATTTCAGATTCAGATTTCAGATTCAGATTTCAGATTCAGATTTCAGATTCAGATTTCAGATTCAGATTTCAGATTCAGATTTCAGATTCAGATTTCAGATTCAGATTTCAGATTCAGATTTCAGATTCAGATTTCAGATTCAGATTTCAGATTCAGATTTCAGATTCAGATTTCAGATTCAGATTTCAGATTCAGATTTCAGATTCAGATTTCAGATTCAGATTTCAGATTCAGATTTCAGATTCAGAATTCAGATCTTTCAGATTTCAGATTCAGATTTCAGATTAGATTCAGTTTTCAGATTCCAGATTAGATTCAGTTTTCAGATTTCAGACTCAGATTTCAGTATTTAGAATTCAGATATCAGATTCAGGATTCAAGGTTTCAAATTCAGATTTAAAATCCAGATTACGGTTTTTCGAAAATTTTAATTTAATAACACATACTAATTTTTTCGACAAGGCGACTGGATGCTCAAAATTTTTTACTAGTGGGGGGAATATCCAAGAGTATCAAAGAAATCTCGCGTCAGAATCTTTGTTCGGATCCTAGCGATATTTCGGGGTTTCCTCCTAAAAATGATTATGATTTTCAAAAAATGGAAGATTTTTTGAAAGATCCCAAAAACATGGTTTTGTTCGAAGAACAATTAAAATCATATGAATATGAAGATCCATATTTGTTAGGGAAATTGTGGATCTTCTGTTCCAAAACTGAGAAGAAAAATTTACTTACAGTGGAAAAAATGTCCACAGACTTGAAATGAGTCGTCGATTTGATTTCAGTTATTCAAAATAACTATACCTATTAAAAAAAAATTTGTGAAGCTGTTGCCAAGTTTTCTAAAGCCTTACGAAACTTTAACGATGCAGTATACCGAAAAACAAAAAAACCATACGAAAAATTGATATCTGTAAATGTCAAGAAGTTGCAATCTGTTATTAAAAAATGTTATTTGTTTTATGGATATACCTACATATGTATTTATGTATGAATAAATGATTTAAACGGAATTCGTTTTCAGAAGAAAGTTTTCTATTTTTTAAATATCACTTCACCGGGGCTTTGAGCTAATTGTTTTCTATTCAGATCTAGTTATTTATACAACAAAAAACAAACAATGGGTAACCAGATTCAAATTTATTCAAATAAGACAAGCCCAAACTCAAAAAATTCAATAAAAACACACAAAGAATGCCATTTGAAAAAATCCTAGGATATTCCAAAATATAAACCTGCGTATGTTATGGTTAAAATACAAATAACCACTCTGGATTCGAATGTGTATTTTGAATATTAAATCAGAATACGATTTTTGCTTCTAAATAAATTCTAAATCTGAACTCTGAATCTGAAATCTGAATTCAATTCTGAATCTGTACCGGAATACAGAAACTTGAATATGAATTGTGTATTTGAATTTCTTATTCCTAAATCTGAATCAAAAATCTGAAATAAGATGAATCTGAAATCTTAAACTGAGTCTGATTTTCAAATATCAAATCTGAATTTGAAACCTGAATCTGAAATCTCAATTATGCTGAACCTGAATCTGTAATCAGACACCGAAATCTGTATTAGAGATCTGAATCTAAAATCTTATAAAGCTGAATCCTAAATCTAAATTCTGACTTCTGGATCTGAAATTTGAATCTGAAATCTGGATTTGAAATCTGAGTCTGACGAATGAAATCTGAGATTTTAAATATAAATCTGAATTTTAATTTTGAAAAATAAATCTGAAATCTGAATCTGAATTCTAAATTTGAAATCTGACACGGAAACCTTTATCTAAAATTTGAATTTGAACGCTGAAAATGAATTCTAAATCTAAATTCTAGATCTGAATTCTGTGTCTTAATTTAGAATCTGGATATCAACAATATTTTGATTGTTGGATGGTCTTAAAGACTGAGTTTGCTATCCAACAACCAAAACATCAAATAATTTTGTTATCATCAAATAAGAATCACAGTTGAGGAAACATCAAATAAGAATCACAGTCGATAACTCCGAACAAGAATCTGGATTCTGAATCTGAATCAGAATTAAAATGCTGTATCTAAGTCAAAAGTTAGATATTTAGAAAGTATGAATCAAAATTCCCTGTTTTGAAGCTTTATTGTATTGCTCTGATAATATATATTTGCTATTAATCAATTCGAAGTCGGGTATTAAAAATTTAAGAAGATTTTTAAAAAGAAATTTGAATTTCGAATTTTTTAATTTGGAAAATGGAATAAAGTATAAAAAAAAAGTTAAATTAAACACTCTTGCCCCAAGTTTTCTGAAAACTACGGATTACATCAAGAAATATAGATTTAATTGTTTTTTATATACGTATCTGTTTTTGTACGCTGCGGGAAAAAAGTATGAAGCATACAAACGAAAAAAATTCGGGTAACGGTTTCTGAAAGGATTAATCCAATAAAGCATTAATTTGGTACATTGCGTTTTTGATGCCCTTAATCAAATCAAACACCACTGTAACGGAAATCATTCGGCATGCGTCGGCAGAACTGAGCCGAACACCACACACACGAGCACAATTCGGATCGCGCTCTCTTGGGGCGGGCTAAGCATTTCTACTCAGATTTCGTAGCACTCACGCCCGAGACACGCATATGGTGAGTTCCTCTCTACCGATATAATGATGCAAAATCGCCAGAGAGATCGTTAACGATTTCTCTGGCGATTTGAGTTACCTCTCTGCCGATTCAAGTTTACCGGGTAGGGGCTTCGACAGACACTCAATATGATGTGTGTGTGATGGGAACGTTGATGATTATCATCCTGGCGATACTCGGCGTTGATGCTGGGCCAACTTTCGCCATGTGGAAAAGATTTCATACGATGGATAGGGCCAACCTCCCCAGAGAAATTGGTTGGGTTGGAACATAAAAATGAAGACAAAAGTAAAAAAAAAAAAGTGCGATGGCTATTTATAAAAGTCGGAATGAACGTGTGGGCAGACACCGCACAATAATGATGTCATCGTCGAACGGTAACTGTACGAATTATTTTTCAATGGGCGCGCATTCCTCGCCGTTGCATCTATAATGAAATGATTGTTGATGTTATTGTTGCAGCAAGTACGAACATTTATAAGCGAGGTGTGACTACCCAGTCAGGGGAGCGAATATTTCGTTTCAAAATGACAACAATGTGTGAAAAAATTAATGCGAACCATCCGATCGCAGATTCGCATCAAGCCCGTTATTAAAAGCAATTGAATATTTATATTTTATGCTCGAATGGCTCGTAAAGGGTCTCCAACGAATGTCACTCCGGATCAAACGGCGCGTGTTGTGGAGAAACACGATAGCCAAAGTTATCAGAGTAAATTGATCCCAGAAAACGAGTGCCATCAAAGAGTTTGAACAGTTGCTCATCATCTGTCTATTAGTGTCTTGTTATGAGTTTGCCTTCCTTTCTTGAAGGTTGCTGAACCTCCTCGCCGTACGGAAACTGAATGGATTGGTTTCATAAGAGAGTGCTCTCGTTGTTGGCGGGAGGAGAGATGCGATAGAAATTCCAATTTCGACATGTGTTCAATATCTGAACCTACAGACACAGACGGTCTTCGCTGATGGGGCGGAAGCTTTGAGGTTTTTTTTTCGGGGGCCTATCGAATCAACCCTAGAAGAACAACCCATCAAAGGTGTTTTCTTCAAACTGTTGTCGGCTAAATGGGGGCAGCATGACCAAATTTTTTTTGCTCCACTTGAATATTTGCAACAACGTTATGTAACAACACACCTTCCTCGTCCCGAAGTTGGATGGATGGACGGATCGCGACCGATGGCGCCCAGCTAAACAAAAACAACCCCTTTACGTATTTAACTCCGGTTGGTTCCACCCAATTGCCCAACTTATTTAAACTAGATGATTTTTGTAACGATGATTGTATTGATTGTAGTTGGGCGCTTTTCAGTTTTTGAATAAAAAACCAAATTAGTTTATATAATGCAATTGGGCCGTTGTGCTCAATCGACTGGGTTATTCAAGGCAGCATTACCGTGAAATGTTTGAGAGAAAAAAGTTTCAGTTCAGTTGTTGGAGTTTTTGAAAACCAGAACGCAGATCAAGAATTCAAATTCTCCATCTTTAATTTGCACCTGAAGTATGTTTTTCTCCTGTGAAACAACCTGCTGTTGTTTTTGCTACCTGATTATCGTGTTTGAAAATCTTTCGCTTCAGTCGGTGTATTTTCAAGTTCTCCAGAGCCCCCTCCTTAAACGTATAATCTACTAAATATCTACCTTTCTTCGGCCCTTTTTTAAACATCAAACTGATTCCATATTCCCCTTTCCCTGGCCGAGGCGACTGGAAGAAAAATTAACGAACCAGCCAGCCAACAAAAAACAATTGCCTGCGATATGCAAGAAATAATAAAAACTGGATCAACCGAAGCGTTAGACATTAACGGTTTTTTTCCTTGCTCTTTTTCTCACTCCCTCGGTGAGGGTAGTATGTATGATAAGTATGCTTTTCTGAGCGGCTTAAAATTTTTCACACGCCCGCCCCTCGGCCCTGTTTCGCTTACCCTTAAGAATGTAGTTTATTTAAGTTATATTTTTTCTTCATCTCAAATGAGCCAGGAAGGGGGTAAACTCATGAGATGTGTAGAAGCTGACAACAACTAACAGCATAGTAGCAGAAGCAGCAGAAAAAAATCCCACGCTAAAAAACGGAAACAATGGTAAGTTGTGAGGAGGTGGCTTTTACTATGTTGGTACATGCCATGAGTAAGGGTATGCACCGGACCAATTTGTACTACTTTGGTTTAGAAGCTGCAAATGATCGCATTTTTACATCTTTGATGGTGGTGTTTTTTTTCCTCCAACCTTCATTCCTTCCACAAGAAACCTCGATTAAAATTAGTTGTTTGAAGTCTTTTGAGCTTGGTTTAAAACTGTTTTGTTTTTCTCGCTTCATGATTGTTTTTTCTTAAACCAGGTGTTTGAACTTGTTTCACTCGAAAGGGTGATGGAGCAGATGAAACAAGGGTGGTCGTTTTCGTCGTCGTCGTATGGTGCAGCTAAGTACCTTACGATAATTAAATCACACTGAAACAGCAGGTTTGTTTCATCGGCAGTTAATCAAAATAATGCGGCTTTTAGTCAAGGATTTTGACACTAATGTAGCAGAGTTATTAGTGAAATTTAAGTTTGCATGTTGTTGACTTTAATTTAATGGAAATGTTCTGATATTTTAAAACAAATCTTCAAAATATGATAAACTGTAAATGGTCATGATCACTTTCTAACTTTCTACACAGCAAAAAAAATGTTATGTTGGCCGTTGTAATTTCAGTTGATGTGAGCCAACCAACGTATTATTAATATTGTTTGATGTCGGCCAAATTGGTTGATATTTGCGCTTTAATGCGTTAAAAAAAAACAAAAAAATATTACATATGTTGGATGGATTTTATTATATTCCAAATGATGTAAGGAATCTGAACACGTCGTCTTGTGTAAGAGCAAGTTCACTGGTGTTGGGAAAAAGTGGTAGAAATTTTGATACTTGTAGCACGTTTTGAAAATTTTACCATGTAAAAATGTTTTCAAGATCTTTGGGAGTTATATTTTTTTTTACAGCACTTGCTCTTAGAAAAAGTTGGGAAATAGTGGTAGAAATCTTGACACTTCCAGTACATTTTGAAAATTTAACAATGCATAAATGTTTTCAAAATCTTTGGGCGTTGTATTTTTTTACCGCATTGTTTCTATTTCAGCCGTATGTGATAGGAATCGAGCTATTTTTGCATCAGAGCATGCGAAAATAGAACACGTGTTGTGAAAAAAACTGAAGGCCGAACTGAATTGAAGATCTTGAAAATATTTTTGCATGGTGAAGTGTTCAATATTTGCTACAAGTGTCAAAATTTCTACCAATTTTTCCCAACACCAGTGAACTTGCTCTAATAGTACATCATCATTTGTAAATTACAACTTGTATTATTGCAACTTAGTAGTCCGCGGTTGTCGAAAATTTGATTTGTTTTCCTCCACGCTTCAAAACAAGAAGGAAGGATTTTGCGGCCCAGAAGGATTTGTTTGGTGGGTAAGTTACATCAAAATTCTCAGAATCCCTGAGCAAATCGTCAACTGAAAGGTTTTTTTTTGGGTCTTTTCTATTTCAAGGGAATTTATCGGGAATAAAACTATTCAATTTGATTTCCTTTGGAATAAGCTTCGTCCGGAGCTAAAAGTGAGTTATTTTTATTATTTCCAAATTATAATATCTTTTTTTTTACAGAATGTCCCGGTTGTTTAACGAATTCTAGACTCAGATTTCCCCCCAGAATAACGATTTTTCACCGGAAACATTGAAATCACTATTCCCTAATTCAACCAACACGACGTCGATGGATCAGATCGCAAGATTCCCGGATTTATGTCAAGCTACAAAGATGGAAAATCATGCTCTCAAAGGAAACTAAGCAACGATAAGTATCAGTTACATATATTCCTTTACCAAGATGCTCTTGAAACAGTTGGTCCCTTAGGTGATTAAGGTATAAAATAGTCGGTGTTTACTACAGCTTAGGAAAAACGCGTCAGCATTCCAAAGTCGAAGTCTTTGAAAGCGTTTTTTTTGCAATTCGATAAATAAATTATTGATATTTATTCTCATGGAACCAACTCATTATATTTTGATGTGGAAATTAAAAATTAAAAATTTTTAAAGTTTTTTTTTAGTTTGTTTGTTTCCTAACATTTTTCACAACATTTGGGCAACCGAACCAGACTGAACTTATCTCAAATGTTAATTTGCATAATAGGGCAAGCACAAATCAATTCTGGCAATGTGGAATACTTATACTCAATGATGCGTTAAATTTTCTTTACGAAGCCTCAAATAATGATATTAATGAACAGAAAGGCATTTTTAGGCAAAGAAAATTGTTAGATGGTCGGAATTCGACAATACCGAATTGAACGCCATAATATTTTTTTTGAGAAACTTGAACTAGATGTGCAAATACTTTCATATAGAGACAAGATGTTTGATGTTTAGAAACAGAATCGATAGTTTATAATCTAAGAAATTCATTTCGGAGAACCATATTCGCTTATTCGGCGTAAAATATGAATTACACGCGATCGAGTTGAATCAAAATTAAATGGATCAATTGGACTTTTTTTACTCATCTGTTGAGGCTATAGATCCAACCTACAAGAATGACAGTATCTAAGTTTTACTCTTGTTATTTCGATTCAAATATAAGATACAATTTTGGAATGTATTGCAAAACTTACAAAAGGATCAAAAAATTTAGTAGAAGAATCGAATTTTGAGACAAAATTTGGAATCAAAATTTTTCACCAAACGGTTTTATATTTTTCTTATTAAACAGAATTTGTATTTGAAAACTATCATTTTATCGATGATTTTATACATTCGAAATTTAGATAACATTTTCTGTGTCTACTAAATATAATTTAGCATTTAGCCTTTATTAAAAATTGCAGTTTACTTTTATTTTTTTCAGCATCAAGGGGACAACCCCGAATGACATTTTGTTCAGTTTTTCAATCCGATGACAAAATGTTAACACTCAAATGAGGTCTTAATACCTCGCTCATTCAGCAAATCATGATACATAATCGTTCTTGCGCCGAGGAGCCAATCAACAGTTACTCTCAATCGTTTCGAAAAATTGAAAGTACTTTTTTTCGGCCTGTAAAAATGCATCATAACAATTTTCTCCGTACTTTCGTTTTTCAATCCCATCACTACTGCAGGTTGATGGCTGTTGCTGTTGAATTTGAAGATAACCGACGCGCCGTTAATTCAATAATCGTCTCGAACAAGAAAACAAAACTATCCAACCCAACGGCTAGTTACTATAGGCAGAGATCGAGATCCGGCAGCTGGGTGCTGCTCTTGTTCCGGCAAGCCAGTGACGGGTATATTAGTGTACGGATCATTATTCACTTTTACGGAGCGGCAACGTTAACGTTTTACAATGTCGTTTTTCCTCTTTACGTATAGATGAAGCTCATCATTCCACCATCCGGTGGAAAAATGAATGGAAAATCAACCACCTCTCCTCGATCATGATGGCAACGCCAATGAGCCAATGAGCTGAGACAATATTTTTCGACGACGGCCACCACGTGCAGTTGTCGTTTTTTGTTTAATTTCATTTGGTGGGCGGTTGCTGGATGATGATGTTGATGTTGATGGCGATGAGATCATGGTATCGAAAGAGAAAACTACAACAAAGATTTTTCACGACCACCAGACGATGTTCGTGTTTTTCTGCTCAGCCAAGTTTAGCTGCGCCGGGGTTGAGCTTCGAGTTGGATGCTGTATTTTTCCATCAACCAACAACCACCAACACCTTGAGCAAAGAGAGAAAGATAATAAAAAACCGAAACAAAACGAACACGATACTTAGTTTGTGTAAACAATATGAATAATTGTTGAAATGCCACTACAAAACATCACACGAAGAAAAAAAAACAAACGAATAATTGTAACAGTCGAAAGGGGAAGAACAAAAGAGTCGCAAGAGTAATTTCAAATGTGTTTTTCCATCTCAAAGGGGATGCCAACAAAAAAAGAAACAACACGGAAAATAGTATCATAGATCATCCCCGAGGTGCGAAAAAAACAACTGAAGGCAGTCTTATTTTCATGCGAACGAACGACAGAAACGTCTTCGCATTTTTTTTTTGTTTTCCAGTGAAATAACTGCAGCTGGGCTCTCCTCGTACAATGGCTTGTTAATTCAATTAACACCATTTTTATTCAAAACGTTTACAAACTTCGTGATGTGATGCAGTTCACTGCTCGGTGGGGAGACACACCTAGGTAGGCAAAAGATACAAATAGCTTCGCAAACTTTTATGCAAAAGTGATGTTTCTTTTTCGATTTTTATATCGGATGGATAGCGCGACTCGACTCGACAACCTTTAGCTGCGCGTCGATCTATCTCTGGGGGGCGCTACAAACGCCTCTTAAATTTTAAATAAACAAAATTAATTCCGCAAACGTATTCGCGCCGGGTAAAGTTTTCCTTTCGTCTTGAGGTGAGAGAGATTTTATTTTCAAAACGCTTTTGGTTTCTGGGTTGGATGGGTTGTAACATTTTGTCTTCTTTCCCCACTGGTTTCCCTCCCTAAAAGTTTGGCCCATAATGGAATTTTATGCACACATCCACTTTGCGCTGCAAAGTCAGCTCTAACTTTATAATGCAACTAAAGGTATAAACAGATCGTTCAGATTCGAATCACGGCGACTGGATGAATGAAGTGAATAAGATTCAGCGTTACTGCCCAGTTTCATAAGTAATGCTTCAGCCAGTCGAGGTGCGTTGAAGTTTAAAAAAACCACATCAATTTTACGTGCCTCATGCCACTTGGGAGATTTTCGCCTTGTTCAAACTATTATCCTGATGATAGATCACTCCACTGAGCTGGAACCTTTAAATTTGGAGTTTATGAATCAAAATTTTCAACATCAGGATTCAGAACGAGATTCCAGGTTCAACAGTCGGAGCTCAGAATCACGATAAAGATTGTAGAACCGCTTCCCGTATGTTGCAGTTCCCGGAATTAATATTATCTCTCAAGTTTGTTCGTGCTTTCCTTATCGCCTTTCTGACCTCTACTGGATGGAGTTTTCCTATAAAAAATTCGAAATTATAAGAGTGTTTCATTTATTTCCTAACGCTACTTACTAAAAACCTCTTCTTTTACCAATAAACATCTAGATAAACACGTGGAAAAACTCACGACAACAACATGTTGATCAAATAGTAGGGCTACTCGACGCTAGGCAATTTAGGTTTGTTGCGCACAGCATGCTTTGGTTGAATGTGTCTTCAAAAAGTGCTCCATTTCCATGAATTTATGTTTTAATCAGCTTTAGAACAACCCTTTCGTGACCTGAATCTAAAAAAGTGCCTTTTTAATTTTTTTGAGACTTTTTTTTCGCACATTTAGTGACTTCAAGTGACTCATATAAAATTGCCTAATAAAATTGCCAAAAAAGTGCCGATTGAGATTTACATCACTACATGAGCAATAAACAAAACACGTAGTACACTTTGGGGGCGCTTTCATTACTTTTAATTCGTTTTCGGTCGGCAGCGACTTATTCGGTATGAGCAAAAACTGGAGAGTGTAGGAGGACAAGCACGATTGAGTAAGTAAGAAGTGCAGAGTGTTTATGAATAATCGCGACTCACCTAAGTCGTAATACCGTTTATGGACTTTTCCGAGCGTTCTTCTGAAATGTTCCGGATTCTTTACAAGCGTCAGATTCCTTTTTTTATTTTTAAATTATCTCAGCTCAACCCAGGGCCATAAAAAAGTACACTGCCATTATTCTGGGAAGAGAAGCACAGCAAATTCAATGACCGGAAAGGAAACAACAATCAAAGAAGTGTCGGGTTTCCGAACGAACGAATGGCAGCTCCTCTCAGGTAGAAATGACCTAGAAGACGCCCCCGGTCCTTAAGCGAAAAAGTGCCACGACCATCGACCCAGCCAGCCGAGCTACGTGAGAGATTGAATGGTAAATGCGATTTTCATTCATGCGTTTTTCCACACTTTTCTGTGCTGCGCGCATCGACGCCTCAATCCATGTAGCTCTAGCTAGAGAGGTCTTTCGAAGGTAAAGTTATTAGCATAGGCGTCCTTTGAGAGTGTTCCGGTGATGACCGTGGCCAGAGCACGTACAAATCGTTTCCTCTCCTACTTACTACTTACAAATGTACGTCCAATGTTCTTCATCCGGAATTTACCTGGGCCAACAACAATAATCGTAGCTCAGCCCAGCTACAATTTTGCATTTTCCTGACCTGATGGTTGAATGTTGGTGTGCCAAATAGCGAAACGCTGATGGCCAAGACAGCCAAATTACCCTACTGAAACCGGACGTTTTTTTTCGACGGTAGAAAAAACGAGTGAACCCATTTGTCTCGAAGACCCAATTGTTTACATCGGAAAGCCATATTCCTAAAGCTAATGTTTGGGGGGAAGCGCCGAAACCATCAACTGTCGACGATGTACCGCAATAAACTCTACTTTTTGTACCACAAATTTTCCCACTCTTGGGACTCTTGGAGTAAAATTGGTTCCCAAATGATGAATTAAAAAATCACTAGCGAACAAACGAAATTCGCTCTCAATTTTAATAATAGATCAATAGAAAGTCTGTATGAATGTCCATTTGACCCGGAATTCTCCTCTCTTCGACCACCAGAAGATAAGTGTAGTTCCCGTGAAAATTTCATTCTTTTGTATTTCTGATCTTAATTTTTGCCCTCTGACACTTATCAGCGGCATCATCACCATCGTCACTGCCTTCATCATCTGTGAAGTTTGTTTCAGATTCAACTCTTACTTTTTACTTTACATATTATCTGGAAAAGGGGGGTTTGTTCCAACTGACGGAATAACAAAAATACCCAATGATCTGATCGCCACCACAAGATAACACCAGAAGAGTGTTTGAGCTCTCAGCTACTAAAGGCCGGAGATAGGACTGGGAACTAAAACAAAACCATCGAAAAAACAAAAACCGCGACTAATAATGCAATATCACACAGATATAACCGGGCCGACTATCTTTAGTACTGCTTCCAATCTTAAGGGTAATTGGAAATTCCCCCGCGTTCGCTACAAAGGCAGGTTTTTTGTTTCCGCTTACGGAAAAATACAGAAGCAGGGGTCATATAAAATCTCCGCTGTCAACGGACACATTATATCAGTGAAGCGAAATGTCTTCATCGGGAAATTATTCCGCCGAAGACAACGGGAAAGCACTTCATTTTTCAAACACAGATGAAACTTATTTCACTTTTTAGGCTGTCGGTTTTTTTTTTTCTCTCATTAACGTGGCGCCGTCAATGACACTTTATGGAAGATTTAAACAAAAACAAGTATTTTTCTCAAGTTGTCGATAGGATTCTTTCATTTTCTCGGTACCTACCCCTAAATGGCAAGAGGAAAAAAAAAACATCGTTAAGACATGCATAAGTGTGACTTCCGTTGTTCGGAGAAAGCGAAGGACGAAAACGACGTTTGGGATCGAGTAACAGAAAACACATTTCCCAAAAAGGGCATCCTGAAGATGTTGGAAGGGATAGGTGCTGAACATAAAGAAGTTAGAAACGCTAAAATCGTGGATTGATGGCATTTTGTGAAAAAAAATTAAAAATCATGTAAGTTGACTCAAATGCATATTTAGAGTTTCAATAAAAATTAAAAAAAAAAAACAAAGTTAAAAGCATTCATTAAAAAAGAACCTCGGCTCTTTCAATTTTCAAACAAATACATCATTTAGAAAACTTTAATATTTTTTATTATCAAAAAAAATTAAAAGGGTTGAATATTCATATGTGAATTAAACATAAACTGAAGACTGTACCTACTTGTACCAAAGTCAGCGTAGCTCCTGTACAAGTTCAGGTACAACTCCATGGCGTACAAGTTTTATAGCGCTAGTTCAGTTGAACCAGTCAACCATAAAACGGTGCACGAATTCCTAGCCAAGGCATAGCTCTAACAAGCGTTTGCACGGTGTCCGAACACAAAGCCGAGGTGCAAACCAAACACTGAGCAAGGTACCGACAGCGCTCCTTGTGGCGGGTTTCGGTACTGAAATTAAAGCTTGTGGTTCGTCTTTTCACAACCAGGCGCTTCGAAGCGATGATATTTTTATAGCAGGCGAGCGTTTTGACCCTTTACTGCCCAATTTTTCTTAACTGGTAAAATTAAATTGATGCTAGAAAGTTTTAATGAAAACTTTTCGAATAAAATTGAAAACTTCGAATAAAATAACTTTATAACATATTCATTAGAGTGTCCCAAACTTGCATAATGTCTGGGAACCTCATAAAATATTTCATGTGTTCCAGAATTAAAAAAAAGATCATCATATTGCTTAGTGGAGATTTTATGAAAGTGATTTATTGAAGATTTGGACATTCTTCAATTTTTACAAAATAAGTGAGTTTCTGTTAATTTGGGGTTAATAAGTTGTGCTCAGTCAAATTTAATCTTAGTATATGTATATTGCGAAAAACAAAAATCAAATCTGTGTACACTTTACCAAACAAGCAGATATCACGTAAGCTAGCATTTTGTGTCGGATTTACTGCTTTAAGTAGGTTTAGTTTACAATTCAGTCCTTATAAAAAATTTCGGTGTTTCAACCAAAATTCAGTAATTAGTTTTATAGATTTTTCCCAGAACACTTTAGCAGTAGTAAAGTTATGCTTCAATTTACCTTAAAAAATCGGAGCCGTTATTTCAGAAGCACATTGGAACAGGAATCCCGAAGAACTTCCTCAAAGGAAGGGATTCATTTCCTTGAGTCAAAGGGCACCGACCTTCATTGAAGGAGAAAGCCCAACAAAAGAAAAAAAACGACGAGCAATGAAATCTCAATCGCCTTGCAAAGCATAGGGACATATCCCTGTCATAGAGTCGCTTAAACGAGACCTGTTGAGCTCAGCCAGCTAGGCCCAATGCTGCTTCCAATATTTCGAACGTTAATTACCATCGGGGATCTTTTGTTTCCGCGCCGGCTTCTGGCTTTTGCCTATTTCCTGAGTCGGATTTCCTTCTGCTTCTTGTGTTTTGTGCTCTGGATTTGTGCTCTTGAACCACGAAAATACTACAGAAGGACTACTGCCGATCGGAAAGCAAGCAGTCTATAGCAAAATAGAAATATTATTTACTGCTGCGGGCTTGTGATATAGCTCAGTTGGCAAGTCTGTTGTCTCCTGAGCCGATGTCCGCGAGTTCGAGCCCAAGAGTAAAAATCGAACACAGTTGTACCGGATAAGTTTTTCAATAACGATCCGCCAACTGTAACGTTGATAAAGTCGCGAATGCCATAAAGATGGTAAAACGACTATAATCGAAACAAAAAAAAAAAAAATTTACTGCTGCAGGCGATTGGATTTATGGTCCTCTTTTGGGCTGCCAGGTAAACCGCCCGGGGTCAGCCAAGATTTATTATTGGGTGCAGGAGAGCAGCACAACTGAACCACAATTTCACCAGGTCGTGCGCGGTTCGATTGTCTTTCCGAGCTGGTCGGTCCGGTCGGCCGTTTTCTTTATAGTTATTAAGAAATTGATACACCTGTCCCCCCACTATAAATGGCTGTGTAGTTCTCTTCAAATGAATAGAATCATACATATACCAAGATTTAAAGTATTGGAAAACGAACAGTTGAATTAAATTCGATTTTAATCAGTTTTTTTTTATCTCAATAGTTCTCCAACAAATTAAAAACGATCGACGGATTTGTACAGGAGCATATCGAGAGAAATCCATTGAATGTGCTTTACCGATGATGCGTTCTGTCAAAGCAAGCTGTTAGTAAAAATAATGCCAAGCATGCTTTGAAATCTGTTTTTATAGCAAATTGTAAACAAGAGTATAGCTTTTACCACGTGTACCGTGTACCAAGAAGATTGAAAATATTTTGATATCTGTTTTCCGAAAAATTCTCGGTAAGATCTAAGTATAAAAATCTTAATTAAAAAACTGGCTAGCATTGGACCTGCCCTTTTTAAGCAATGGAATCAGAAAAAGAGCAAATTAAGTAAAGACACGTGGTCAAGAAAATACAGAAAAAATATTTACCGAATTCAAAGCAAGAAGTGAAATTTTAAACCCTATTCCCTATGTGTCGGATTCTTCTCCGGAAACTTCCGGACAACTTTCATTTGGAATGAAATAGTCGCGTCCGTTGCCTTCAAAATTCGTTAATAGACTGCTGTTGCCAATCTTTTCGTTTCTTTGACTCTCCCTTTCTCCCTCTAAAACGATATTTACACGCTTCATAAAGAATACTCATTTTCAATCGAAATTTACTAAAAACGAGTATAATTTTAAGATACCAATTATCCATTACATCTGTACTCTACACTTTGTAATAAAACTTTAAACTTTATAGGAATTCTTTGTTTGCCACAAACCGAGCAACAGCTTCCGGAAGTGGATTATTGTGTGCTGTACTGGGTGACACATTATTGAGCAGCAAGTCTCCAATTCAGGATAACAACGTATCAGAAGAATATCGTCAGAAAAGCTCATATGATCCGAAATATTTTGCTATATCATTCTAGCCAGTCAACCAGCAGCGGCGGCAAAAGCATAAATCGGAAGTAGGTTTGAATCCTCCAAAAGGTTGCGACATTCACTGAGACAGAATTCAAACAGTGCAACTATGTATACGAACGGAATTAGGGACGGTCACTCCGAGCAATTTGTCACAGCCATTTACGAATCAGGCAGGCAGGCAGGCAGGACCAAAAAGTTGTGTCAAATCATGGCGCTCCGTAGAAAAAGTTGCTCCGTCATTCGAGTGACCTCGTTTGGGTTTGTCACCTAGAGCAGAGCCCGACAATGATGGAGCTAATTTGTAAAGAAAAACCACCGGTTGGATTGGCTGTCTCCGATGTGTGAGCTTTTGTCCGGTTGGTGGCGTTAAAGCTCCCTCGAAACACCCAGTCATCTCACAGTTTGTTTGACCTACGCATCGGATCGTTTTGCTTTAATTAAACGTATTAAATTCTTTCGAGCGAGAAAAAAAAGCAACTTCAAATCCCTTGAACAAGGGAGATGTAACTCGATATCGCACATTTTGGCTCATTTTCATGAACCCTTTTTCCATTGTATTGTCCTGTTTTTTTTTCGTTTGTAGTTTTTTCTCCGCCTGAAACGGACAATGGACGGGCGGGCGGATAAGCGCATAGTGGGAACGTGGCCAAGAAAATCCTATTAGTCGTGTATCGTCAATTTCGTTCGTCTTTTCATTATTTCCGGAACAGCATTCTTGCAAAGAGGGTCCATTCTGTTTGGCTTTCTTTCTGTGTGTGATAAATTCTCCCCTGGGGGAAAAGGGAAAAAAAAATCAAAATTTAATAAATATCAACCCTTCGACTTTTCGGCTCCGGTTCATTGTGTTTATGAGTTGTTGGTATTTTTTTTGTCTGCCCTCGCACAAACAACATCAGACATTCGATCTTCGGGTATCGAGAGCATACTGGGAAGGACTTTGCTTTGAATTTAAACCCACCGGTAATGTGTGTGCTCATTTTTACTGGAGGATTTTCGAACCGGTACGAAGGTACAGGTAATTAAAAGCTCGCGTCCAAATATTTCATCTTTTTTTGTCGGCAATGTTCCTCCGCTTCTGAATGAGGGATACGGCATTTGGTGCGTATCGGCGGCTGAAAGTGAAGTGTGTATAACATGATTTTTTTTTGCTCCATGAAATCCTTTCGGAAAATCCAGTTTAAAGTTATGATTTATGAATTGCGCTTTATTAGTGGACCATTGTTTTGTATTGCTGGCGTAAATCATATTTTTTCGATGGAAACAAGCAAAATTTTCAAACAGATGCTGAATTTTTAGAATCGGGATTGTGAGAGAGATACAGAGCGAGAGTTCAGGTTAGGTCAGGAAGCGACCGTAAATAGCGTTGGATGTTTAATCGCCGGTCGTAAACATTGAAGTTCTAATATTGACTCAACTGTTGGCTTGGCACCCTTCCGCCCAGAACTCAGAAGATTATCACGAGACATGTAGTAAAATATTTGTAAACTCAAAACAGTCCTAAGTTCTGCCTTCCCAGACTTTGCTAAGGTGGCATTTAAGCCACAGTTCCTGAAACCGAAAGTAATCAAACAAGAACACACACGACACGACTAAAGGTGGCAGTTATATATTTCATGTGCCACACGCCCGCGCACACGCACCGAAGATGCCGAGAGTCTCAGCAGAAAAAGCCGCCGCCGGTCGCAAACTTAAGACCAGTGAAACATCCAGCCAATCAGCTCTAAGTAAACACGTAACGGCGAGTCTCAGGTGTACAAATCAGGGAAGCATCACAAAAAAAAAATCCCAGAATAATACCACAAGCTCGGAAAGGTGAGAACAAATTAAGCGACACCTTTGCTGCTGCTGCGGTGCAATGTCACCCTCGTAAGAATCAAATCGTTCTTGTGCACCTTCTAACAGCGGGACAAAAAACTGTAATGACTTCAGTGTTCTTTCGGGAATTCAAAGACGACCAGACCGTCATTGTCGTCGTGGGCCGAAAAGACTGCACCCTTCCGTTCCTTTTTTGGCCAACCAACATCTCAGCATCATCACCACCGGATCCGTCGGATGTTGAACAGGGCAGGGAGCAACACAAAAAGCAGTCATCAGAAACGGTCCCCTGCTAGGAAACGACGGTCGTGTCTTCATTTGTCCTACTTCAATCGGAGCGGAAGAAGGACAGCTTTCCGTCGTGAACGTGGATGGATGAATGAATGACATATTCTTCAAATTTAGGGCGCCTTCTTCACCGTCTGCTAGATTCCCGGACCCCTGCCCTGGCGGGAGATGATGCATTCATCCATTCATTGTGATTTTGTTGTGATGGCACAACAAACTTTGAGCGAGCGGTGAAGTTTGCGGGACAACCTTGACCTGGCCCAAGTTAAACTTGTTTGTTCGGGTTGAAGTTTGGAAAAACAGCACACAACACAATCCAGATGTTTCCCCATTCCCGGCGGTGGCAATCCAACTATCAATGGGCGATGGGAACTAAAAGTTATTCTCTCTCTCCTTAAGAAAATCGTGTAGGATCTGTCAAAAGTTGAGTGCAATTTTAGCTGCATCTCACTTGCACTAGTGGAAAACCATCACTCAAATTCGACAGCGATTCCAATTTTGCAAAAAAAAAAAATCACCACTTGTCCCTACTTAAAAACAAAGAATTTTAAGTAAAGTTGGATGATGCAAACAAGTCAACGCCTACAATCGTCTCATTAAGAAAATTTAACGACAGACTTTTAGAAAAAGTATATTTCCATTGTTATGTCAAAAGTAGGTAGTATGTTTCCAATAACAGATTGATCTAAATTTATGACGAGGCTATGATCGTTTTGATCTTTTATTAAGCCTTTTAACAGTCATAACAGTAAGTGTTTATTGTAGATCAATTTTGACAGAAAGCACCTGCACACGCGGCGTTCCTCATCATCCGTCTATAGTTTGTAACCGACTTTTGGATTGTGCAGCTTAACCAACCTGCAATTCATGTTGTCACAACGGTTGAAATTCTTGAACACGATATTTTCCCTTTCCTTTCCCTCCTTGGGCCACACCGATGACTTAATACGACGAAAGGAAGAAGCGGAACCTATTAGAGTGTACATTAATTAATTTTGCCTCGTACTAAAGACTCATCCTTGAGAAAATCAACCGCGTGCTCAGCCAGGCTCGTGCCCATCATGTGCAGGCCACATGAGTGAGCGGTCGGTTGGTCGGTCTTTTTCGATCCATTTTGTCATAATTTATTCGCTCACGTGCTGCGCTAGTTTCTTTTACCGATCGATCGAGAGCTTGCCACATTTCGGCGGCAACACTCACTCATACATTTATAATAGCCATGGCTGGTGTTAACGTTCCGAGTCATAATTTTTAAACGGAGTAACAACCTGATAGGACGCCTCTTGATATGCTACTTTTGCGGATTCCTGCCAAAGGACCCATCCAAAGAAGGCATTCAAATGGCAATTGCTGTGGCGTTTCCGGTATCACTGGTGTGCGATCTCTTGCTTGCGTTTTCTTGGGCCACTACTCGACAAAAGATGGATTATATTGAACGGAGGAACTCCGTCAAGTGCGGTTATCCTTCAACGATACACGTGGCGGTTCCAGAGCGACGTGCATGCACATTGCCAATTGTAAAATTTTCTGACGAAGATAACCATTATTATTAGAGCTCGGCTCATTCCGGGGCAGTTGGCTCCTTGGTGAAACTCCGGAAAGATTTTTAACCGTTTTACTGCTGCAAGTTGTAAAATTAATAACCGTGAGTGCCGATGGCAATCTTTCATTAGGGGCCCACAAGTTCCGAAAGTCCGCTTTATTTGGAAAGTTACGGAGTCAACACTTTAGAAATTGTGTCATAAAGCAACATTTCCAGTCCGGGTGTTTGCCCTTTGCGATAGGAAGTAGCATCCTAGGAAAATTCAATTTATAAATCATAAAATGCAGTATTTTTTTGGTGCTGCGAAACGAAAGCTAACGGATTAGTGTGTACACCGTTCAGCTGTTTTCGGTGTTTTTTTTTCTGCCATTAATTCAACAATCGAACTGAAGTGCCACTTCGAGGGTACCACAAATATGTCATTCACTTTCCTCCGTACATGTGTCTGTTTTTCTGGTCCGTCACTGCCACCAGATTCCAAACCATCCATGGCCAATAAAACCGGGAGGAAAGGAAGCAGCAGCCTGCGGCTGAATTGCATCGATACAGATGGATTGGATGTATGGATGGATGGATGGCAAGCATCATAAAATCATAAAATTTAACGACCTTCGATGCCAAACCGAAGCAAGACAAACGCAGTTTAAACAAGCTCTTTCCGTTTAACAGCCACCCGTTTAACAGAGTTCGAGCCCCCGGGGCAATCTGGAAGCCTCTGACTCTCGGAGCACACGAAAACGGTTTTGAATTATGGCGAAACAATTTGAAAAATTTAATCTCTCAACCTTTTACACGTGGGACACCAATTCTGAAAATGCATACACGAAAAACACCCATAGGTACGAAGAAAGATATGGGATCAAACACGCGACCATGTGTTGGGCTGGAGATGATGCTCTGGGCGGCCGCGACGACAACGAAGACGACGTTCCTCACATTTCAACGGGATTTTCTCGCCCGATGTATTTATTGCTGCCCGGAGACTATATGCTCCATCTATCCCACATCAGAAGGTCGGTTGGTCGAGGTCCATCTCATCGGAAACTAAGCACGCAACAGTTTCCGGCCGGGTTTATAAACTACCTAGGGTAGAAGTACCCACCTCCGTCGTATCCCTCTGATTCGTCTTAATTCATGAATGCATGTTTTAGAGCCGAAAAATCACTTTCCACTTTAATTGGCTACTTCACATGATAAACTTACGCCTGTGAATTTATATTCTATCACAAATTTGTCACTTTTGAAACTATTTTTTGAGATATTTGAGTTTGAAATCGCGAAGTGAAATTAAATACTGGCGCACTCCGCCATATTGAAAGATGAATTTAGTGATTCCCCCAACGTGTTTCTTTGTTTTAACGCTTCCTGTCAATGCATATAACAATCAAAATCATCAAATTCAACAGAAAAGTGTTGAAATAAAATTAGAAAAATGATTTCAAACTAATCTGAACTATATAAATTTGTCAATATTCGATTGAAATCGAATCGCTCGGCTCCCATAATTCGTCGTAATTTTGCGACAGGAATAGGAAACCGTTTTGCAAGAATTTCAATTAGACTGGTTCATTTTTACTATTTATTTTTACCAAGTGAACTAAAAAGTATTAACAGATTCTCCATATTCAAAAAACAATTAAAATTATTCCTAGACTTCAATAAAACCAACTATACCTTAAACGAAACTCAGCACAGTAGGGTCCTCCCACTCTTACGAAACCATACTGTACATAGATAGTATGGCTAGTGGAGGGGTGTGATCTTACTGTGCTTCTTGAATCTAAACACAAAATTAAATTGCACGGACCTCCTAAGAAACAGTTCGCCACCAAAGTAACGCGTGGCAAGCGCGGTAAACCTTGTCAACACTATGGACTCTTGGGAGGAGAAGACAGGAAATGGTCTTCATAACCGTGTGCAACCTGGCGTGGGAAATTAAAGCATTACCCTTAAATCCATCCTTTCCCATCCTTCTACATACTCAATCCCGAATCCTTCCTTTTCCTTTTCCTTTTCCTTTAACCTTAAGGCAGCAAACAGTAAATAGTTTTAAGTAGTAGATAAGCAAAAAGCAAACACACACTACACTTAAAATGTATCACCGTCGGGGGGCCGTCAACAGTTTTTTCAAACTTCTTCGGTCTCAATAAATTGAATTAAAGTAAAAAAAAAAAAAAAATTTTTTTGCTGACCACAGTCGGACTCATAGAGAATAAACATAATTGATTTCTAAGTAATCACAACACAATAAAGTAATTTTGTATATTTTGAAGCTAGAAACATGATGCGCTGGGAGATAAGTGCAAAAAGTCTATTTATGTTAATAAATTATTAAAATGTATTCAGCATTGCTGCTGGTTTTGAATGAACAAAGAATTGATGGCTTTTTTAGCTAAGTGGTTGGTGTTTTACAAATTATTTACTAACAATTTCGTGCATTATTTAATAGACGTTAAAGTGCACGCAAGAATATCTCCAACTTACACATTTCTAACGTTCAACTCCAATGACATTGTTTCTTCAAAATTTTATATTTCTCGCGTGAGCTTTCATTACGTCGTATGAAACATCTCAAGAATTCACAGAAAACTGCTGCAAAAGTTATCAAAACAACTTAAAAATTTATATCTGACATATAGAATATGTTGTCCAGGCTACAAATATTCTAAATGGAAAGCAGTTGCGACTAATTTATGTCAGTTTTTGTATTTTTTCCTAATAAAACTCTTTGTTTACATTTTATTTCATATGACGTAATGAAAACTCACGCGAGATTTAAAGATTTTATTATTTTTGGTTTTATTATCTGATGACACTAAACCTTTCTCAAGTATTTGAAACATGAGATACTTCAACTATATGAAAATTAGACTTTTTGAACTTCATTCATTCAAATTGCAATATTTCACATACGACCAAACGCTTTGCTCTACAGAATGGTCACTGAGAGATCCTTGATAACTAAAACTAAAACTTCTCCAGTTTTCAGAAATTCTCTAAATGGGAATCAATAACTACTCGAGGAAAAAATTCAATTCCTGGACCGAAAACCTCGATTTCTATTGAATTTTTGCGATGCATGGAAAAACGATGCATAAAACTTCCGTTGAAGGTCAAAAAGACAAGAGAATTTAGATGAATGAATAATTTAAACTTTGAAATAAGAATTCACAGGTCTCTGGTTTGGATCTCAATAAAAGTTTGGTTAAAAAAAATCGGTAGATATGATTTTTTGTACAGAAAGTCTCCAAATTCAACAAAATTGAACCCCTTTTATATGCTGATTCCTACCATATAAGTTTTAAAACTTGACTCATGTTTGCTTCATTTTTTATAAATTCTCAGTGAATTTTCAACAAAAGATGTTTTGTAATTTTTGACATATTACAGTTTGAATGGAAAAGTCGAAAAGTTTAATTTTAGTTGAATCACAAACATTTTTGCAAAAACTTTTATCGCTCTTAAAAAAACTCGAATAGATGAGCTGAACCAGTCTAATGCGCATTACACGCATCAACGTGGTGTTGCTTTGTTTCGATATCCTTCGCCAGGGTTCCCACATGAATAAGAATACAACTGTTGACAAAACGCAAATGTGATTCTGCCTCTCCTCAAATGTCTTACTTTTCAGTCTCATTACGTTGAAAAACATATAGTTCTATTAAAAATGTTTATGTTCTTTAAATATGTGCGGTTTCTATGTAAATTTGTGCATTGTAATTTGTGTTAAGTGTCTGTATGAATGTTATGAAATCTTATTTCACAGACAAATCCTGGATCATGGCAGCCCTGACGGTTGGAGAGTGTGTTGGTAGAAAATACATTTGCAGGGTAGATTCAATATGTAAGGTCTAATATTGTGCTGCCTGCAATTGCTTTAGCCAAGCAAAGATACCTAGATACAATAACGCTACCTTGAGATTTCTTGGCAAGACCATTTTATTGCGACTTAGATCTTATTCGAACTTTGCAGTTATCCTGCGCGGTTGATCTGAGCGAAGTAAATAATTGCATTTGCATGAGCCGCAACCGCAAAATTTCAAATCTATCCCTCATGAGGGAGGAATAGTTTGAGACAATTTCGGTAGAATGGAATAGAAGGTATAATGTTTTGCTGCCTGCAGATGCATTACCCAAGCAGTGGTAGACCTGTTTACAATAAAGCTATCCTAGTTTCATGGCTTATTACGACTGGTTACTTGAAAAAACTTCTGCTATTATCCTGCGCGGTTGATCCGTTCGATGTAAGCTAATGCAAATTGCATGAACCGCAACCGCAAAATTTTAAATGTTTTTCTGAAAAGGGTGGAATAAATTGAGACAATTTCGGTCTCCTTGTACGACGGAATTAGGAACCTGGTACGACAATGAAGGAACTTAAATGAGGAAAATAAATCATAAATTGACTTAAAAGTACGTAATGGATTGATCTATTTCCTTCATAGTTTCATAAAACAGAATTGGAAATATAGTTCAATTACTAAACATCAGTTTTAAACCAACATGGAAGGCAATTCTATTGAAATAATGAAATCAGCTTCCTTAAGCCGTTGTCTTAGGGGCTCTTACCCTACAACCATCTCGCTGCTGAGCTGCCTGCAGGATTTATCGTCTGACAAACGACACGGTTCTTTCCACATTGCCGTCTCTCTCGCTGCTCTAGGATGTACTTTTTGGGTGCAATTTGCAGCGATCCCTTTACTATATAGTTGGTAGCTTGGTAAGCTGATGCAGCGACTGAAATTTATGACACTTTGGCCGTTGTCATCTGCGAGTTTCGCCGCTCCGTTCTCCGTATCTGAAAAATCCTGAACTGTAACAATAGCAAGTTTTATGCTCTTGGGTGGATTGTTGTTAACTTATTTTGCCTTCGTTTGTTATTTGATGTTTCTGAAATGTAGGTTAGAAAGCTAACTAAAATTTGTTAAGTCAAACTCTACAGATGGAATTACCCTTGAGCATACATATAACGTGCGGGCAAGTCACCGTATGGAACAACGATTCCGATGATTCCTTACAATATTTAGCTCTGTTTTGGATTTTTTTTCGAAGGTTGTATCAACTTTCACAGTATGTACAATGTTAAAAAAAAAACAAACCGTAAACAAATAAAAGCCTTCTTTTCCTTTGTGGATTGTGGAAATCCAAGGATGAATCGGTGAAAAATAAAAGCCTACTATAGGAATTGAATGAATTATTTCTCAAAAAAAGTCAAACGATGGAATTTTAGGTCTGCTTGGATATTAGGTACTATAAGAGCAAGTTCACTGGTGTTGGGAAAAAGTGGTAGAAATTTTGTCACTTTCAGCACATTTTCAAAATTTTGACATGCAAAAACATTTTGAAGATATGTGGCCTTCAAGTTTTTTTTACAACACGTGTTGTAGTTTCACATGCTGTGATGCAAAAATAGCAATATTTCTATCGCATTCGGCTGAAATAGAAACAGTGCTGTAAAAAATACAACGCCCAAAGATCTTGAAAACATTTTTGCATGGTAAAATTTTCAAAATGTCAAAATGTCAAAATTTCTACCAGTTTTTCTCAACACCAGTGAACTTGCTCTAAGTTGTAAAAAATCAAAATGATCTTTTCAACAGGCGATAGAAGCGCTGCCGAATTTGGGTGATGGTTTTCCATTAGTGCAAGTGGGATGCAGCTTACTTTTGACAGATCTTACAGGGAGTTTGTCTCAAGGAGAGAAAGAATATTTTTTCGCTTTCATCGCCTATAAGATTGTAGAAAACCAGAATTATTGTTTCAATACTTGAAGTAAATATTTTAAGATACCTAAACAAACTGGGATTTATTTACTCCCAAACTACTTATAACCTGTACTACAGATAATTTTGGTTCGTTGTTTTCAACACCTTATCTTAATATCACAAGCTTCAAGTGCTTCGCCTTCAAGTTTATATACACAGGTACACATCTCAATTGGTGAAAATCGATGATTGCCATTTTCCATCGAGCACATTTAGTGACGGTTATCGTTGCTCGGAAAGCTTCTTGCTGGCATTAACGAGAGAAAAAGAAAAAACACGTTCCTTCTCGTTGTGATTTCTCGAAGGCTTTGGTCTCGTCCTAGGTACCTACTTGCTACTAGCAGCAACGGGATGTGATAATCCGGAATATATCGATATTCATTTTCTATTAAGCAGCCGCTTGACGACGATGGGTAGACTGGCTTCTGCAACGGTAAGGTTTCTTCCTGGCAACATCATCAGCCATCATGACGTGATATCCGATGTTGGACGGATTCGTGCCATTCAACGCCTCAAGTGACTGATGATTTCATCCGAACCACCGAGGCCAGGGGAGTGATTGATGGGAAATTCATGGTGGAAAATCGACCGTTGAGCACACTGAGCTTCATCGAGTGTGCCAAATTGAAAACTTAATAATCACCTGGATTTGTCAGCATGCATAAAATTGACACAATCCATGGAGACGTGACCTGGGAGGGCAAAAGACCGGAGACAAATAAAAGAAACACTGATTGCGGAAATGTTAAAATTACCACAGAGAACAGACGTACAAGCTAGCCCACGAAACTTGTGTAAAAATCCCAACACCCTTTTTGAACTAATTTTTGTTTTTTGGCTACGATTACGCCTTTTCGAAAACTGGGCACTTGAAAGATGATTTGTAACTCTTGGACGGCGCAATAGATGACACTGTTTGCAGTCAATTTCTAACGTATTTTTGGTGATAGCATTTGAAATTTTACACACTTTTTTGACGGTTTTTTGTTCGAGCTTGTACGTCTGTTTTCTGTGAAATTACCTCCAACCCAGCGAAAAGGGAGTTCCGATTCTATAGAAGGTAGAAAGCGGTTTATGCTCGACATCAGATTTTATTGAAATGAACAGTGGTGAAAAACAATTAAACCGTTCCCTCCCGGAGCTTGTAAAAGTATCATCCCAACAACCCAACAGATGTCTGGGCAGGGTGTAGAGTTATCCGACCGAGAGAACCGTGTGCTTCTCCAGGGGTTTTGATGTTAATTGTTCGGAAAACAAATGTCCACCGACGATGACGATGAGATGGGAAAGAGAGAGGGGGAGGAAGAGGATTTCAATAGTTATAAATTCCATTGTGTATCTGTCGATATTAATTCGTGTAGTGGGGATTTGTCCGCTTTGTCCGGGACCAAACGAGGGACAATGCGATTATCTTAATTGTTCTTCTGACCAATAGAGTATAGAAAGGCAAATACCGAAATTATCACTTCAAGGTTAATGCGCTTCTGGATCGATCCGCCCGAACCGTGTCCTACTGTTTCTAATTGATCCGTTGACCATCCATATCTGGATCGAACCGATCAACGACGGGTGCCATTTGTGTCGGCTTCCAAGAGATCCTTGTTAGTTTTAACTCACCATGGCTCAATTAAAGTCTCATCAAGATTGTCCAAACGTCTACGCCTCCCGAAAAAGAAAATATCCGTTCCCTGGCTGCACGCATCACAGATGACTGACTTTCGGACGCGGAAAAAAAACCGATAATTATTTCCTCATATAACAACGACGATCTATCTCGGGTGGTGATCTTCCAAATCATCACTCGAAAAAGGAGAACACGAACAAAGCGAACCCAACCAATAAGTCACCTCCTTAAAGAATTGGAAAATGCCAGCCCATCTGGGTACGATTTGCTATACCCACTTCGGGTGTTTATAGTTTGACACCCTTCTTGAGGAAGATCCCTTTGCCTGTCTATCTATTTCTCTGCTAGACGAGCATATTATGTTGTCACCCCGCGTGCACAAATGAGCCATCGGGGATCGTAAACCAAAAAAAAAAAAAAAAAAATTGAAGTAAGACGCCTCAACCTAAGATAAGCCACGGCGAAGCACGGTAGCACGATCATCATCAACTGGTCGCAATCCCGCGACAACGACGTCAGTCGTGTGCTCTTAATAGTTATTCGTTTTGGCTCCTCAGCGCTAAGCTGATAGCTATGTTATGTGATGATGAGTGACATTAACGCGCTGCGTTGCTCTGCTGAGAACACTTAGGTAGGACTTGGAGTTGGTAGTTTTATGCTTGCCAGATGTTTAGAATCGCTAAATGCGTGTCGTCTAGTCGGTAGGTACGCAGGGCTCCATAATAATGGTGACACTTTTACGATCGGAGATTAACCTTCAACAAATGTCGATTGGTTCGTTTGACGCGGTGAAAATCCTGAGTCCGGAAAACGAGCGAGGTTTATAGTCTTCTAGACTTTTTTTTTGCAATAAATTCTTCTGTTTTGTTTACTTCGTAGTTCTTTGAGCATTTCAGAATGAAAAGATGGATTTGATTACGAGAAATACCTTTGATACAGAAGCAGGTAAAAGATAGCTGAGACGCTAAGGGTAATCGTTGCTTTTTAAAAATGTAAGAGCCAAAAAAGAGGTATTTGAAGTTTATCTAGAGAACAAATTATGTCAAATTTCCATACAAACTTAAGCGTCGTTGATTGACCCCTTAGAATCAATCAAATGTGCTGAAATTTGGCGTATGGACCAAGGAGCTATTGCAGTCCCCAATTATGTTTGCGAAACATACTTCTCAGCACGGGGGTAGGCTTAATAGCGGCACGTTATCTAAACATACGGTAAAAATTGTGCCTTAAAAATTAACGCTTTATATGGGACTAGTTTTACCAGCTAAGACTAACTTATTTCGACCAAGTTACCACACAAGTACGAACTACACTGCTTGTAATAGTAAAACAAGATCCATTCGCACAATGAACCCGAAAATTCAATAAGTTAGTTATACTGCTAAAAACGAAGAATGATTCACAAAACATCAACATTGCAAAGCAAATTTCATACAAAAAAAAAAAAAAACAAAAAAAGAGTGGCCAGTGAATCAATTGTCATGAATTTAATTACTAACTGTTTAAGTTAAACATTGAAAAAAAGCCTTCTATCGAACGCATATTTTTACAATTGAATCATGTAGTGAAGAAGTGGCGAGCAACAAATTAAGGAAAGTAAAGCAGAGACAAGTAACGCCACGTAACGTTACGTAGCGCAATGAAAAGTATCAAACCAAATCAATAAAGATTAAATAAGAGAAATCATCCATAGATGAAATAAAATTATGAAAAGTCTAGTGCATTTTACCAATGGAAAATATGAATTTGAAAGGTTTCCTTTTGGCCTTAGCAAAAACCCTGAAAGTTTCCAGAGTGTGATGACTATAGCCTCGAATGGTCATGAATTATTGATTGACCACCTGAACGCGCTCTTTTGAATGTAGATGACATAGGTATGCCAATTATAAGTAATTCTTCGAAGCCTTCATTAGTTTAAATTAGGAAAACGGGGTTCAGGTTGATCAGTTGTATAATGTATTCCCAGCTGTTAAATGATGTAAAATTTGGCTATCTAGTGAAACTATTGAAGTTAAAGTGAGAAAGTCTGTCAAAGTTTGAATAACAGATGATCCTCTAATCTCTTTTTGAAAGTAAAGGATAAATCGATTGATCGTCTCTCTACAAAGTGTTCAAATCCGTACTTTCCATCTTCCGATGAAAAAGGTCAATAAAAACACAACAACTCTTTAGAGAATAGATAAGGCCTATCACTCAAGACATTAATTTTGAAAGGAATCAGCTAATGGTGTCGTCAAAAGATCAATATCTGGGCGCGAAGAGATCGGCTCGCGATTTTCTAAACGACACCGACTTAATTGGGCACTCTTGGCTCATTACATCACCCGGATTGTGTTCGCACGCACGCCACGAGAGCTATCAAATTCAATACACATCATATGAGGGTACGCACCTGTGTGAAGTACGATGGCAGCACGCACCGCTGATCGTCCAACCGCGAGCACTGCACCCGCTCCAGCAGCTCGAACAGATCGTGCGTGGCTCCCCGCAGCCGATCCGGACTAGTGGTGGCGCTCTTGCTGCCCGGACCCAACGGACCCGCGGTCGTCGTCGACAGTCCATTCTGCTTGGCGTTGGAAGCGGCCGTGGTCCACCCGCCCATATGCTGCCGTCTGCGAGGGAAGAGATGGAAGGGGAGAATTAAAATTAACAAGTGTTTAATGTGGTATTAATTGTCATTTATCTTCTCTCCGAAAGGTTCCGAAAGGCGATCTGTTGTGGGATCTAAACTACTCTAAACAGGCAAGGCCTACTTCAGTTCTACGGGGCCAGCACGCGCCAGAGACAGAAACCGAAATGCAGATCTACACCCAGTTCGAGAGCCCATCGTGTGGTAGGTAATTGATATGATTGATCGCTTTCGGATCCCGACATCGACGCTAAGTGAAACATAAAACGCTTTCTAATGAACCCCCCGGGACTGCACTGGTCGGTCTTAGTTTGGTCAGGCGCAGGGGTTTGGTTGTTGTTAGTCTTCACCAGTAGGAGTTAATTGCCCTCACCCACCCAAACTAAACTTCTGTAGACATTCCGTTTGCTACTGCTCTGGCCACTCCTGGTTGATTGTTGTTGGTCCGAGATGTGTATCATGATGACGTTTTATCCAAAAGTTGTCCAGGGCGGCCACAACAAAGTAAATAGATAGATACACAGGAAGATAAAGACACGACTTGCACTCGAAACGATATGCTCTATGCTCTAACTAAGTTCTGGCTAACCAATCATTATTGGCTCGAATCTGCACGAGATTTGAAGTCCCAGAAGCAACCGAACAAACGTTCATTTATCAATTTTGATAAATTGATTCGTTAGCTATAGCTTTACAGGCAGGCATGACCGCCACCAGTAGTGCCACTCGAAACAAACTCGTATGTACACAAGCCACCCAGCCGGATCAGATCAACAAATTGTGTTCGATTCCCATGTAAGAGGTATCTAGTGTAGGACCTCTCCTCTCTGAGGCACGCACATGTGAGATGGAAGGACGGGAGCTTGAAACGGCTCAGATGTCGGAACTATCGGTCTGAGGAAGGCGTGTGGGATGTCAATTAGTTCGGCTGTCAGTACCGGTGTTATCGGGACATGGCGGTGGTTGGGGCGCGCTGATTGTTTGATCTGGGTGGTCGAGAGTGTTAAGGTTGGTGGGTGGAATTTCATTCAAAATTTTACAGTTTTTTTTTAACAATTTTGAACCAAATTTCAAGCAAAACTTAATTTTATCCAAACTTCACGTTGCTAAATCTTGGTCAACTTTCTACTGAATGGGAGAAACATTTCATGAAAAAAAAAACCTTTGAGGTTCTTTTTGTTCTCAAAATATGGAAACGATTTCTGTGTCATCTTTGTGTCATTTTTTTTAATTTTTTTTGTCATTTGAGTGTAATTTTTGTGTTATTTAGTGTCATTTTTGAGTTATTTTTAATTCATATTTGTTATTTTTGTCATATTCTGTCATTTTCCGTCAAAACGATTTTTAGCGAAAAGCCAGGTTCATTTTCTAAGTACAGTGCTCAGTAGAGAGGTAAAAATGACTGAGTAGGCGTCGGCTCAAAGTGCCACACGCGTTTTTCGTAGCTGTAAAAATTTCGATCTGTAAAAATCAACAAAGTTCAGTGAAAAATCGTTCTTTTGATGTTGGTTAAGTGTACTATTCAACAACTTAGTAGTGTAGCAGTGAATATTTACTTTTTTTTTAATTGGTGAATATTTAACCGGTGTGAACTGTGAAGTAAATGGCCATCGAGGACGGTGCGGTCTGAATGGAAAAAAGATTTTCATTTCCCAATTTGCATGATGGGATCTACATTCCCAGAGAATCCGAAATTGTCAAAATAGAAGAATGCTTTTGGGAGATTTTTGAGTTTGGTCAAAAATGTGATCCGAAAATGAAGGTTTTTTTTGTATATTCCAAATCATATTTTCAATGTGAGAAAAGTGTTATGGAGAATGAAAGAAAAGTGTTTTGGTTTCAGTGATGTTTTAGATAAATTTCCATGTACGTGGGAGAGCATAATTCTTTGTGAAAATATGTTCGAAACACATGGTCTTCGAACTGTAGATAAGGATCTAGAAAAAAAAATGTTATTTGAACCGTGAAAAATGCACAAAGTTGTCAGAAATGTTGGTCGCAAAACCATCGTGCCAAATAAATCTATTTTGCCCGATTACTACGATTGGGTGTGTAATCATTGAAGAAATACAAAGTAAAGGCAACTGTCGAAAAAAAAATCATGAGATTTTGCTGGATTATCAAGCAACAGCGACTGGAAGGTGCAGGGATGATCACCATTAGTACAACAGGACCATCCAATATAAA
>NW_026598157.1:0-173668 GCF_029784155.1 Uranotaenia lowii
GTTGCTGCTGCTGTCGTTGCATTTCCTTTTTCAGTCTCGCCTTTTCACGTGCCCGGCGTGCTTTGGCACGTTCTCGTTCTTGCAGCATCTTGGCCAGTTCCTTATCTTGCGCTTCCATGGCCACTCGACGGTCGATTGCTTCCTGGTCCAGTTCATCTGCTAAGGCATCCTGCAGTTTTCGAGCCAGTTCCTAGAAAATTTAAGTAACGTTTAGGTGAGTGGTCATAAAGGCAGGCGCGGTCCTAGACCTGGCTCTTGGGGGTGATTTTTTTTTAAATTTTCGAAAATTAGTCAATTAAAAAAAAACGGAAATCTATATATATAAAAATGAATTTCTGTCTGTCTGTCTGTCTGTCTGTCTGTCTGTCTGTCTGTTCCCTATAGACTCGAAAACTACTGAACCGATTTGCGTGAAACTTGGCAGGTGGGAGTATTGGAGGCAGGGGAAGGTTCCTATTATGGTTTGAGACCCCTCCCTCTAACAGGAAGGCGGGGAGGGGCCTCCCAAATAATAGTCAATTTTTTGCATAACTCGAGAACCAATCAAGCAAATGGTATCAAATTTGGCATGGGGTAGTATTTGGGGACGGGGAATATTTCTATGAATATAAGGTACCCCTCCCTCCTCTCTGTGGGGTGATAGGAAGGGGGGAGGAAGGCTACCTTAGAATTTTTCATATAACTCGAAAACTAATCAAGATATTGGAACCAAATTTGGCATGGATAGGTATTTTGATACGAAAAATATTTCAATGATTATTTGAGACCCCTCCCTCTTTCCAGAAGAAAGGGGGAGGGGCCCTCTTTCATATTTTTATACATAACTCAAAAACTAATAAAGCAAATGGAACCAAATTTGGCATGGGAGGGTATTTGGATACGACAAATATTACTATGATTATCTGGGACCCCTCCCTCTTTCCAGTAGGGAAATATAAAGGGGAGAGGGGGCCTCTTTTATAATTTTTACATAACTCAATAACTAATTAAGCAAATGGAACGAAATTTTTCATGGGCGGGTATTTGGGAACGTGACATGTTCTAATGATTGTTTGAGACCCCTTCCTTCTTACAGCGGGGAGGAAGGAAAGAGGGAGGGGAGTTTCATACAATTTTTACTGCATAACTCAAGAACTACAACAGCAAATGGAACCAAATTTGGCATGGAACGATATTTGGGTACGAGAAATGCTTCTATGAATATTTGGTATCCCTCACTATTTCGAAGAGGTGGATGAAAAGGGGGAGGCGAGGTCTCCCTTACAGTTTTCAGTATAACTGGAGAGCTGATCAAGCAAATTGAACCATATTTGACATGTGAGTGTATTTGGTTACGAGAAATGTTTCTATTATAAATTGAAGCCGTACCTTTTAAGCGGTAAGATATAAAGGAAGAAGGGGGGTTTCCATTTTTTTTTGCATAACTCGAGAATTAATCGAGCAAATGAAACCAAATTTCATCATAATCATCAAAAAGTATTTGAGTACGAAAAATACTTTTATGAATATTAAGTTATCGCCCCTCTATTGAAAGAAGAGAACGAAAAGGGGGATGGTACTCCCTTTCAAGTTTATACATAACGCAAAAATTTACTACTTAAATAAAACCAAATTTGGCATGGCATGGAATATAGGAAGGGAAGAGGGAAGCTTACATTGAACTTTTATTTTACAAAATCCGAGAAATGGACAATACTTAACATGGAAAATCATTTTGGTATGACTCTATGATTATTTGACACATCATCCTCCTTTCAGTGAGAAGGTACATGGGAGGAGGGAGGTGAGTCCAATACAATTTTGTTAGCATAAACAAATATGGCATGGAAAGGTACTTGGTTACGAGATATGTTTCTACGATTGTTATAGACTCTTATGCTTTACAGAGTGGGAAAGAAAGAAAGGGGCTCCATACAATTTTTGTTGTAAAGCTTAAATACTTATCAACCAATGGAACTATATTTGATATAAGAGGATTTTTGGGAACGAAAAAAATGGGTATGATTATTAAAGATCCCGCCCTCCATTCAGCAGGGGGTGAAAAGGAGGACAGGGGGGCTCTCTTATCAGTTTTTAGAACATATCAAGCAAAAACAATCAGATTTCATAAGTTAGATTGTTTGCGTAAGATTAATTTGAGACCCTCCTTTTTCAGGGCGAAGCTTAAAGAAACAGTTTAAAATTATCATATTTTTAACACAAATTCACAGATCAAGATTCAGAAAATTTGTTTAAGTCATCTTTGTATTGCAATTCGAAACTCCAGCTTTAGTTCTCATTTTAAAGCGGTTGCTTATAAATTTTGTTGTTATTTGATTTAAATTAATGCCAACAAAACAATAAAAATTTAAAAAGTTTCTGAAAATATCATTTGTTTTTGAAAGGTGTAGCAAAGTACACCGGGTCAGCTAGTATCTGATAAAAAAATAATCATTTCTAAGAGGGAGAAGGGTATGGAAGCTGTTGCTCACAAGTCTACAATAATTGCTGTAACTCCTCTTAAACTTGCATTTCATTGAACAAAATTACAAGTATTTTTTAAAATATGTAAATTGGATATGAATAGAGAATATTTTTAACTAATTTTCCAAATATTTATACTTTTTCGGTACCCGTAAATGCAACCTAAATCTGCAAACAGAATGTCTTTTTTAACGGAAATAATATTAATTTTGTAAAAGAAGAAATTGAAGAAAAAGAAATTTTTTTCTGGGCACATGGCTTAGAACAGAATTTCAATAATTCTTATTTAGATAGGATTAGGTTTCTGATTTAGATAGGTGTTTGAAAATAGTTGTAATGAATTTAAAAAGGATTGTACAACTCTGATTACTCAATATTATTCTGAAATATTTCACGGAATAAGGCCGGAACAAATTTCAAATCCTTCTTTTGTCATTCGGAGTTGGAACATCGCGAGGAGGGGGGGGGGACAATAAAAAATAATGCGAAAAACAAATAAATTGGAATAAATTGCACGAAATCTTGTATGCAACAAAAATGCATGCTATATCACTGTACAAAACTTACAAATCAAGTAATTTTTATCGAAAAATTCTATATAATCAAGAATACAAAAGGTAAAATAACTCTTATATTCCAAAATTTAGGTTTTTGGTCTTGTAATCTTTCGGAAACTTGATTTTTGTTCGAAATTTACATAAAATACTTCAAACTATATTTAATTCCCCCTTTGGGTTTTTTGAAAATTTGGAAGGGGGCTGGGGGTGACAAATGAAGATTCGGAATTATCGTGTTATGTTTATCAATTCTAAAATAATATTCTCATTCCCAATTCTGGTTAACTCCCTATCTACCTCTCGATTATTTATTAATAGAAATTTATTTCTGGAATAAGACTACCAAAATCGAATTATGAGGAGCTTAAGGCCGGAACAAATTTGAAATCCTTCTTTTGTCACTCGGAGTTGGAACATCGCGAGGGGGGGACAAAAAAAAATAATGCGAAAAACAAATAAATTGGAATAAATTGCACGGAAGCTTGTATGCAACACAATTGCATATAATATCGTTACACAAAACCTATAAATCAGGTAATTTTTTATCGAATAATTCAATCAAATCAAGAAAACAAATGATGAAATAACTCCCATCTTCTTAAATTTGTTTTTTGGTCTTGTATTCTTTTAGTTATTGGATGTTTTTATTGAAATTTACATAAATTACTTCAAACTTTATTTATTTCCCCATTCCGGTTTTTGGAAATTTCGGAGGGGGGGGGGGGGGGGGGGGGGGGTGACAAAAGAAGAAATTGATATTTGTTCCAGCCTAATTTGATTACGAATTTCGAGCATACATACGAGATTTTTATTTAATTCGAACTAAAACGAATGAAAAATGAAAAAGTAATCAATTTGAAAATAAACGAAAAACTGAAACATGAATTTTTGGAAAATTTTTGTCTACCCTATAAAATTTCCAGAATTTTTTCTAAACGTATCCAGGCCGGGAAAATCCGGGCATTTCAAAAAAAACATCTGACAAAATATGGGCATTTGAGGGGTTTCAAAATTTTCAACTAATAAATCAACACCCGGGCTAATCCGGCAAAAATCAAGAGGCAGGGAGAAAAATGAACACATGAAAAATAATTAATTTATCTTATCAAGTAATATCAGTGGCGTTTAAATCTAATTTTGAAATTCCAAAAAATGTTTACAATTTTCGTCAAACAAGCCTAAAAAAATTTTCGTTCGACTCTAAAATTATGAAATATGGTAATTTAATTTAAGATTCTAGTTTGTTTATTTTATATTGTGGATGAATCCGGGCAAAATCTTATCTTTTCAAAGAATAGTCAAAGAATTTTTTTTTTCTTAAAAGTCGAAATTACTCATAGTCTTTGGATAAACTGAAAATTTTAATTGAAATTTTTTTTTCTAGATCTTTGTTAAAAACAATAGTTTTGCAAAAAAAATGCACATGAATTCAAACCTGTTTTCAAAAGGTATCCCGAAAACAAGATTCAATAGAAAAATCAAATTTGGATTTAGCCACTTCAAATTAATCAAAATCAGTACTGAAATTCATTGTACTTAGGAAAAATGTGAATTTTATTGCCTTTAATTTGAGTTTTTTGAGTTGAATTTAAATACATAACTGAATGATGGTAAATTGAGAGCTAGAGAAATTAAGTTCTCTGATTTTTTTTAAATTCTTCAATTGAAATGTACATATCTTAAATTCTGATACTGAATTTAAAATTAATTTTTTTTTCAATTGAATTGACAAATTATTAACTGAAATCAAAGATTTGTTAAGATATTTTTGATTTTGAAAAAAAAAATCTTAAAGGTAACCTTCCGTTTCCTGAAAGTGGAATTTAAAAAAAAGGATTTCTATCCAACACCAATATTTGTGTTTTATTACGATTTTAACTTCTTGTTGGAGTTTCAAAAAAAGAAATATATTTTCATAGCTTCAATCGTAACTTTGTCTCAGAATAACTTTTACATTATCAATTTTCACTTAATAACTATAATTTTGTAAATTTTTATTGTTTGAAAATTTTTGATGAAAACTATAAATCAAATACGAACAAAGTTCTTTATTTGCTAATAACGTTTCACAATAAACGTCTTTGCATGAAAATTTTTGTGTGTGCAGGAGGAAAATGAACTTTCCTTTGGTTTTTGAAGCAGTACTCGTTCGATCTCATAACTTCTATCGATGTTTTGAATATTTTTTTTCTTATTTAATTTTTGGCATTTCGGCGAGTTGTGAAAATTCAAGGTAGAATATTTAGAAAGAACATGAATGAGAATATATCCCGGCGGCGATTAAAATAAGATTACAGATTTTTTTTTTATAATTTGATATTCTTCAATCTAAATGTATCTTCTTAGTTGAAATCATCAAATAAATTTTAGTATCTTTAATTACGAGAAAGAATGAAGTTTCGTGAAAATTCTGTGAAAATTGGAAATTGCAACAAAAAAATGTCAAGGAATTTAAAGTTTTTTTTCCCAATTTGTTAAGTTATCACAAGAAGAAAAAAATATTAAAAGCCTTCACTGAACAGTTTTTTATTTTTCTATTTAATCCATTTTAACAAAAAAATATACAAGCCAACCACAAAAAATTGTTTTTGCTGTTTCTTTGTTATACATATCTGATTTCAATTCGTTTATCATACATCGAATAACATGACAGTAGAAAAATGATTACAATGCTGAAAAAAAAGATAAAAAAATTAAACAGCCACAAATTCACTTCTAAAGCACATACTGGAAAAATGATTTCTTCAATGGAAATATTTACAGCATTTTAAATTTCTTACTATAAAGCCAACTTAACACTTTAAGACCCAACGTCTTTTTCACTTTTTGGGAGGACTAAGCTTTGTTTATTCACTAAATATTTCACTTATTTGAATTTTTAAAATTTTTCATTTAATTGAACATCAAGTGAAAGTGCTCAGAAAAACTCAGAGGTTGATGCTAATACAAAATTTATAACCATTTGCCGGTGTTAATTTTGGCAGAAGGGATAATTTGTGACAATTTTTGACAAAAAAAATGTTGCACATGTTCTACCTTTCATTACGTAGCTCAAATTTCTAAAATGCATAGTAGATTATCATCAAACTGAACACTCTCAGTAACTCAACGAAAGTTATTTGGTGACATTCGGTCCAAAAAATTGCAATGTTCTTGCTGTTTGAGTTTGAAGGACTCACTTTTATCAACCTTGGGACTTTTAGTGATAAATAATTTATTTGTTTTATTAACGACCACTCCCGCGGAGTGGAAAATTTTGAAAAATTAATCCTGACTCATGACTAAAACCGATGAATCTCTCTTGTGTCTCAACAGATCTGTACAAAATTTGTAGTTTTGGAAACATTGTAATGTGGCTCAAATTTGGGTTCCAGAAAATGTTTTTACTTCATTCAAATTCTAAATAACATGCTTCAGAAAAAAAAAACTGTAGATCAGCTGCATCGGCAAGCTAAAGATAGAGGGAACATTTTGATCTTATCGATATTAATTTTTTTTAAAGATCCGTAATAAAGGTGAAAAAGTGGTGTAAAATCTTGACTTTTCAATCAATGAGCCGTCAATGTTGTTTCAGTCTTAGAAGAGAAATTTTTGAGAGTGGAATTTGAAGTTGACGTTATTTTACTCACTCATGCATCAAAATGAAGCTTTTTTTTTTCGAAATTTTGGGTAAAGTGCATTTTCTTATTTTCTCTATTGTTTTATATCCGTCATTCCTCACGTACCTGGATTTTTTCGATCGAAATTCGTCAAAACAAGTGTTTTTTATTTTAAGAATCCATTGATGCCATATGTGTTGAATTATGTAAATTCCACATTCTGACTACGTCATGATACATTTCGTAAAACAATGTTCCATTGATGTGGAGCATTTCAGAGATCATGCAAAAATTAAGAAGGGAAGAACGTAGCCGTAAATAGAATACAATTTTGAAAAGCAAAGAACGGCTGGCCGAAGAGCTTTGAATCATCGATATTTAAAAAAAAAATCGATCATATTTTATGCTACGTTTTCTTTGATTTCTAATGTTCGCTCAAACTTTTCCATAACTTTATAACAGTTTTCGACATTGCTAAATGTAAACTTAGTGGCGCTAAATGTAAAGTGCGTCGCAACATCTTTAAATAAGGTATTGATTAGAAAAGTTGTAAAATGAAATCAATAGGAACTGTTTTGAAATTGATGTAATATTTTTGCCCAACTCAGCTCTGTCAGTTCATGTTTCGAAGTAGATTTTATATTAGGTGAAAAAACAAATTGAATATATTTAAAATTAACTGTTTTTTCGTTTTTTCATAGGATCAGATAGCTTTTTGAATCAATCTTTAAAAAAAATTTCATTTGCCTGGTCGGGTTCAGGGTTTTGATTTGGAATGAAGGCGCTATTATGTTATTGTAGGCTGGTTTAACAGATGCTTTTTAAAAAAGAGGTATATTTTGAGAAAAAAAAGCGGGACACTGCCGACAAAAAGTGTGACATTTTAAAATTAGTTAGAAAAAGTCATGATAGGTATGTTTTTGGTAAATAATTTGAGTATAACAGTGCGGTTCTTTTATTGATTAAACTCAAGTAAATCCAGTGAATTTTTAAATTCGACAACTGAGTCATAGCTCAGTCGGTAGAACATCTTCTTTTCAATCCGGGAGTAATCAATCAATAAGCAAGTTGAAGGTATGCTTTGCGCCAACTACATCGTTGAAAAAAAAATAGTACAACTAATTCAAAGTTGTTATAAAAACTTTGATGAAAACAAAAGAAATAGTGAATCAGTGATGAGAAGTTGATCAGCATTATTTACCAGCAATTTTTCTGTTTTTAAAAATCTCTAAAAAATTTCTTGATTTGCAAAAAACTTGCACTTGAATGTCAATATTAAACATATGCTTGGAAAAAGCCTTCATTTTATTAAGCTTTGTTAGCATGAATAATTTTTTTTACTGTAAAAGTCACATAAGTTTCGTTTTTTTAACACATCAAGGACCTCGACGAAATCTTGGCAGGGATATACCAAAATTTGGCATTCTATATCTCATAAACAACTAGCCCAAATTTTGATAAATAAGAATACTTGAGTAGAGTGTCCGTCCCGGGATTTCCCGGGCGGGAGTTCCCGGGAATTTGAAAAATTCGGGAATTCCCGATTCCCGGGAATCATAGTTTTATTCCCGGGAATTCCCGAAATGTATAGAATTATTTCTCTGGAAAAGCCTGACAGCCTCCGAAACCATTCTTATCGTTCTTTTTGAAAATGTAGTCATACAAAACTCATTGAGATTATTCCGATTCCTGTTGCAGTAGACATTTTGCAGCCATTTTGTGTATTTTTTTTTATTCAAAAAGATATGTCCAAAAAGATTATATGTATTTCCACATCGTTTTGATTGAACGAAAACCCACAACACTTTGTAAAATATATGAAAAATTGCGCAGCAGGTAGGCAGATTGCGTTTTCTCGAAAGTAACATTTATGCACTTGTTTCCTTCTAGCTTTGAAAACCAGATGAATTTCAAAACATAAACGTCGTATTTTTCATGTGAAGAGCAAATATGTAAAATGTTCAGAAAAACGAAAAAAGGTAAGAATAAGCGAACAAGTCAAAAGATGATTTTTTAATTAACCCCTAATTGCATTAATGAATTCTTTATTTGGCATATTCAGGTTATTTTATAGATCGTTTGACTGTTTTTAGTTTATTATTGTTGAAAACAGTTTGATTTATTTGATGCAAAATAAATCAGAAAACATTATGAAGAATACATTTTTAACAAATTTTGGTCTTGTATGCACGAAAGGTTCGATAAGTTATGTATATTTGAATCGAAGTGCATATATTTTACTTGTATTTGAATGTTTCCCGGGATCCAGGGAATTCCCGAGAAACAGGCCACCAGATTTCCCGATTCCCGGGAACGTGAAAATGTCCGGGAAATGGACACTCTATACTTGAGTTACCAAATATGCTGTGTTTAATTTTTGTTTTATAGGGTTTCATTATAAATTTATAACATTTGAGTGATGCCTCGAAGTGTAGCACACTTGCAGCGAGCGAAAATACGAGATATTTCGTATTTGGTCCACAATGTGTTAAGTTTAAGAACATCTCAAAATTATCGAAATTTATATACCCATCAAATTAATCCATTATAGTGCAAAGTAGAGAAAGTGGGTCATTATTTGCAAAAATGCAGCAAAAATAGTCAGTTGCCATCGAGGAGCTTCTCGAAACACACCCTTTCTAAAGGCTAGGTTGCTTTTTCAAGCGTTCATCAAAGATTACGTCGAAATTATTTACAAACGTATTTTAGAATAAAGAAAATTCTTTTGAATTTGATTTTCAAATTGAACCCAGGGTCGAAAAACGAAAAACAACATAAGTAGAATTGCGTACAACTTAAATAGCAATATCTTGGCCCATAAAGTTTGATGGATTAATATCTGCCATGAGTTATTCAAATGTAACCCATCATTTTACATTATGGAATGAAATGTGGAATATTATATTATACAAATTTAAATCAAGTTAATTTTTTTCTTTACAAGCCGATTATTTTTTTATGATTAAATCTCTCAAAGCTTAAGTTGAGATAAATATTGCACCCGAAGACTGCAACACGATAGGACTTGAAACAAAAAAGTTATTGCGGTTCAAAGATTGTATTTTGGCCGAAAATTCTCGTATAAAAAGAATTTGCGGCCTTTGAACTGCAATAACTTTTTTGTTTTAAGTCCAATCGTGTTGCAGTCTTCGGGTAAAATTTTATCTCAACTTAGGCTTTCAGAAATTCAATCATAAAAAACAAAAGGCTAGTAAAGAAAAAAGTTATTAATGAAAAACCAATATTTTTTCGTTCTCCCCGAGCATAATACCTTAAAATCCTTTTCACGTTTAAGATTCAAACAATCCCTCCCCATGGTCAGACCTTTCAGAAATTTTGCATGTAACCTTTTGGTAAGCTAATTAAAAATTTGGCTTGGAGCGAGTAAGATTTACCATGTTCCAATTGTTCCTATACTATGATTAGTGTACTGCGGTTTGTTATATTATTAAAACATTAAAAAATTACTGTTATGGTAAAGTAACCATATCTTCTTCAAATTTCATCCGATTTGGATAAACGACCGCTTGAAATCTTTGTCTTGAATTGTAATTTTAGGACAATAGAAAATGAGATTTTTTTTAATGTAACCATCGAGTCAAAAACTTCCACTGAAACGAAATTTACTCTAAAAAATACGTTTTTATAACTTTTTCTATCATAATATCACTAATATCAACAATATTATTGAACATACGCCAAAATGGTGTTCAGATGATCGATAGAAAATTTATTCACTTTTAAAATGCAAAACAGAGATATCAAATTACTGTTATGCAGTCTGAGACATTTCAATCTAAGTAAAATATTTTTTTTTTATTTTTCTGAAATTTCATATTTTGAGCATAACTTAAAAACTGTTCTACAGATTTTTTTTTAATTTGGTTTTCGGATTCAGCGCCCGATTTCACATTAAAAATTGAAGTCGGTCAATAAAGTTCACGATTTTTTTTTTAAATTTTGTAAACTAGTATAATCAAAGTATAGAGAGATACTTCTCAGCATTTTTAAGCACTTATGATGATTTACTGAAACGATAAGATTTTGATGATTGTGTAGCTTTTAAAATTAAATATTCTGCCTGTGGAACCGAATACTTAGCTCAACTATTCGGAGAGCCGAATGTAAGCTTAGCGGTTTATGGAGGTATTCGGCGCCGAATATTGGATACGTCTCTCGCATAAAAGATTTAATTTATGCAAAAAAATATTATTTATCTGCAAATATAACTTATTTCTGCACAAAATGAAGATACTATGCTGGACCTTTTTTTGAGATTTAACCTTTATGATCGTTTTGATGTTAAGAAAGCGCGGTACAGACATTTTAATTGAAACTCAGTAGGAAACGATTCCAATAATATCAAGTCGGTGAAGATACATTGTTAGATTTTATCTAACTTAGATAGGTCACGGAACGAAGTGAAGATAAAAATAACTATATCTTAGTTCTTTTAGAAATGGGACACTTTCTTTTGCTGATAGCTCATTTACTAGTAATAAGATAAACAAAATTTTGACAGCATTTTGTTGCCTATTTTTTCAAAATTTTGAATTCACGTTTTGATTATTCAAAGAATTATCGTGTATGAGTGTCGGAAAAGTATGCAAACACTGTCAAAAATGTCCACAAAGTTCTAATCAAGCATTGTAGTGAAGCATATTATCGGCAGCTATGGTTAAGGGTCATCAGAAAAGTCAAGTCTCATACCAGAATTTTTAATTTTGAATAAGCGAAAAACAAAGTGTAGATCGCTGAAATGTCCAGCTAATTTTTTTCTCCCATAAGCTGAAAGTGTTGCCTCGTTATGAGTCATGCAAATCTAACCTCAAACAACATATTTTTGATAGTTCCAGAGCTTGGAAGCCGGTACCGAGTACCGAGGCTATGAGACAGATGATTTCTGATGGATGACAAAACTTATGCAAAACTCTATATCTAACAAATTCCAGCGTTGAATCCCCTAACATGTCTGCTCGTGGTAAGGTCCCTAGCATATTAAAGTATGTATTTGCTGGTTGTTTTGTATGAAATACTAACTGACCCGGTAAACTTCGTTTTACCTTTTACTTAATAAATCGTTAGAAAATGTTTTACTTCATCTACAAATCTATAACTTCTTCGTGAATTAGATTTCATGAAAATCGTCTTAAAGTTGTTAGAGGTGTGTCTCATTTCAAGTTGATTTTGTATGGAAGAGAGATTCTCGAAGCTATTATACAAACCATCTCTGCTTCGAAAAACCCTCGTGTACCAAATTTCACTTCATTCCGACCGTCCGTTTATACGTGATGCTGTTACAATGAAAATGCCTCCATTTTTTTACATAAGATAATGATTCGCCAAGATTCTGCTCATGTTGAAAAAAAAACAACAGTTTTCAAAACGAAAACTTTGGATTTTGCTGTTTTTGAATGCCTAAAAAGAGTAATCTTGTACTCTTCACAACTTACGATCTATACTAACCGATTATACTTTAATATTAATCTCATGATGGTTTTACTTCGTTTTTGCCTGGTTATACCAGCAGAAATTCCATTAAAAACGCTTTTAAGTGGCTCAAGAATAATCAAGATTTATTAATTTCGAAACAGTTATATCCACTAAATTGCCCTCAGTTTCATCTAAAAGAGAAGTATTGAACCGAAGAGAAGCAGAAGTTGAAGGATGAGGATGCAGCCACCTAGAATCCAGATTAGACGAAGTAAAAGTCGGAAAACTGATCAATATCATGACCATTAAAAATGTGTGCCGGTCGATGAGAATAAAGTAGAAATTTTTCTTACAAAAAACGATACATATTTTTTCATGAATTATCATAAGATTACCTTCATTTCCTTCATAGAAAGTATTTCGATCAAATGCATGGTTTTTGAGATACATGCATTCGTAACTGTCCCATTTGTAAAAGAACTAAGTTTTACATGTACTAAATAACGAAAAATACACTAAATTAAAGGGGGCACCAATGGGAAATCCTCTGTCTCCATTCTTGTGTGAACTGTTTATGGCTAATTTGGAGGAGACTCTTGAAAATCAAGATTTATTACCCGAAAAATGGTGGAGATACGTCGATGACATTTTTTGTGTAGTAAACAAAGATTTTCTAGAAGAACTTCTAACATCCATAAACGGTTTGCATAAGAATATTAAATTCACTTGCGAAATAGAAGAAGACAGGAAATTACCTTTCCTGGATGTTCTGGTAAGGAGAGATGATGGCCTATTCCAATTCGAAATCTACAGAAAGCCGACAAACACCATGAGGGTAATACCGAGCACCTCGAACCACTCGTTCCAGCATAAGATGGCGGCGTTCCACCACATGATCCATCGGATGAACTCCATTCCCCTATCAACCGAAGGAAGAGAAAAGGAACTTCAATATATTTTCCAAACGGCTAATAAAAATGGATACCAAAGTACATCCATTCAAGCCATTATAAGGAAGAAAGAAAGATTGCTTCAACGGAAATCTTTCACTACTTTAACTCCTATTCAGAAGGAGTTTCAACGAAGGTCCATGGAGTTCAACAGTGTCAACGCAGTCGAATTACGACACAAGTTGACAAAGTTCGATATTGAACTAGTGTTCACTAGCTCTAATAATCAACTGAAATCCATCTTAGGATCGACAAAAGATCCAGTGGAGCTCCTTCATAGATCTGGTGTGTACAAAATCAGCTGTTCCGACTGTGATAAGGTGTACATTGGACAAACCAAAAGGAAGTTGATTGATAGATTCGAGGAACACATGGCTATAGCTAGATCTGACTCAAAGAAGAAAATTCTTCCTTCACAGAATCCTAGATCTGCAGTAGCTTTACACATGTGTGAATCTGGTCACTCTATTGATCGAGGAAATGTCTCGCTGATCCGGTCTTTGAATAGTAATTCGCTTAAATTGGATGTTGCTGAAAGTATTGAAATCTTCAATGAAAAATCAGTTCATCTTTTAAACGGAGACACCGGACCAGGGCACACTTGGTTGTTCAAATTCTTAGGTAAAAAGAAATACAATAATTTACCTGACAATGCCCAAAACCGGGTAGAAAATAATTCAGCACTACCAGAAAACACCCAGAATAGGGTAGGTAGACCCAAAAAACAGACAACGACACAACTGCAGAGCATTCGGAGGTTTCTGCTACCTAGTAGTAGCTTACCTAACCCGGACAATATAAGGGAGGGAAACGATACACATTCATCAATCGAAAACGTTCACTGAAGAAGGTAGTAAGTTGCTATCGAAATACTGGTATATGAACTTTTCATTTACCGTGGTTGAATTAAAAGGAATCTTTCGATTGCTTTGATTCAACTAAATTATCCTTAATAAAATCACCAAAGTTGTCTACTGAACTGAAGAAAACGATTGCGGACCTAAACGAGTCTGCCTCTAGTCATGATATTCAACAAAGATGGACATGACACTAGATGCGGGCCCGCTCAAACCCAAAATCATACTGTAGCAAACAACTCAAAAGTTAACACAAATCTTAGAAACAACTGAAAATACCTGCAAAATTTAATATTAAAAGTAGGAAAATTGAGAACCTCACCTCATCTTTTAACTCCTGCTCCAACCGCTTGTCGATTTCGTGAATCTCGTCCACCGGAAGGCCCAGATCTTTGAGCGCTCGAATCCGATCAGTCTTGTCGTAGCTTCCGGTTTTGGAGTGGGCTGGCGAGTTTCGGCTGTGGTGGGCAGGAGGTTGCTGTTTCTGCAATTGTTGTTGCTGGTGCTGCTGCTGCTGTTGTATTTGGGCGTGGTGTGGGTGGTGATTCTGGTACAGATGAGGATTCTGTATTCCGTGATGATGGGAGCTGCTGGGGCCTTGATTGAAAGCGTTGTTTGCGTAGCGGGAACCGGATGCGCTCGATCCTCCCTGATCGAAACTAGACTGAGCGGAAGATGTTGATGTTGAGGTAGCTCCGATACCGGCAGATGAAGCTGGAAGACCTATCTGGTTGAGCTGGGCCATGTGGTTCGATGGCAGTGGCTGAGCGAGTCCTTCCTCGATGTCATCATCGTCATACGCGTTGTAATTGATGGGAGTACGGGATGCCTTGCTGTAGGCCCCATTATTAGATGGGGCCAAACTTGGCGGGTGGACAATCTTTTCAGGGGAATTTTTGTTAAAGTTTGAGTTGTTCCTAAAATCATCCTCCGGGTTTATGTTGTTGGGGAATTTGTACGCCTCCGATGGATGATGAACAGGCTTATTATTGCTACCGTTGTTGTACCGGGGCGGTTGACTGTGCCCTGTAATGTCGTTCAACGAGGGAGGAGGTGGCATTTGGTAACTGTAGTCGCCATCGTACGGTATGTCGTACTGCCGAATGCTGTCCACAGTATCTGCAACGGATCCATTACGCGTGTTTGGGAAAACCGGTTGTTTCTTCTCGGGCGTATGTGAGTGAAGATTGATATTGGTATATCCCTCTTCATCTTCGTCGTACCGATGAAAGTTACGTGCTGGCGCAGGCGGATGTAATATTTCCTGGTAGATGTTGGCCGACGGATTTCTTGCTCCATTCGAGAACATCGATTGCGGAGGGGGCCTCTTAGGGGAATTCAACTCAAGCGAGGCGTAGTGAAGATCTGGTTGTTCCATGGAAGCAGCAGCCGCCGCCTGTCCAGACGGCGGAGGAGAATGCGCTATGTAGGGAGACGCATGGTGCAGCGATGGTGGTCTGGATGGCAGTTGCTGTTGTTGAACGGGTTTTGGATGGTTTCTCGGTGGCGGAGGAAATGAATGATCCGGCGGCTCTTGCGGTCTAGGTTGTTTTTTCCCGCCGCCACCGACGGCCACTTTGTCATGCAATTTGCGAGCCAACATTTCATCCTTCTCCACGTCTAGCCTTCGTCTTAGCTCAGCCTCTCGTTTCAGTTGATCTGCGATATCACGTGCTACTTTGGCATCCATTTCTTCCCTAGAAACGATGAAGATAAGCGTAAGTTTACTATTGAATTTGAATGTTTTACTTAATGCATTAAGGACCACGAAGGAATTTATGCCGTTTAATATCAAAATTCGGCTTTCTATATCCCTAAGCCACAGGAACAAATTCATCAAATTTGATACATATCTTTGAGTTAAAACGAGATATTTTGTGCTTGATTTGCAATGTGTTAAGATGAGATTCAAACGTACTTTAATGTGAACGCATCAATTTAAAATGGACATAAAATTAGACTTACAAACGACTATAGTCACGGTGTCTATATTAGATCACCTTAATGTCAAAAAATATAGAGGAGGATTTTCCCTATCCGACGTACTATTCACAAGCAAAATCCAAGGGATGAACTACGACCTTTTTCAAGTCGAGCTTTTAAACACATGTTTTTCAATTCTTACTAAACTGCGAATTTCAAAGTTTCAAGTTTTAAAAGTGTTGCAACCTCTTCAAAGCAGATGAAAACTGAGAAAAGTACATCAAAATTGCTAGTGATTTCAACTTTCCAAGTTTTTTCCCCAGACTGAATGATCAATTTTCCCGGTTCCAACTAAACTATTTTTAAATTTAATTTCATTGTTGTTTTAGAGCTAAGATAGGGTTGCCATTCGTCCCGCAAAAGCGGGACATGTCCAAGTCCCGCTTTTTTGTTGAATGTCCCGCCGTTCCGCCTTTTCCTCAAAATGTTCCGCTTTTTTTCATTCAAAAATTTTACAAAGTTCACTGAGTTGAATTTGAAAAAATCAAACTTTAGCCTCAATTTTAATTCGTTGCATTGGTTCAACACAAAAAATCCATCGAATGAGTCTTTTTTCTCAAAATAAGCAACAATTTTTCAGAGTTTATATAAAACAATACTGTACAACTCTAAAGTTACAGTTAGGTTCTGATTCAGTTAAGCGTTCTTGGAGCACGTTCAACCATTGCAATGTGAATAAATTTTAGATGGAGAAAATATTGTTTAAGTTGCTTTCAAATTAATATAGATCTTAATTAATGAACAGATTCTAAGTTAAATTGCATTTTATCATATACCACCCTTTTCGACTCAATTGTCCTAAATGTACAATGATGGTAGTTTTAACGAGTTTCTAAATTTTAAAACAAATTTGAAATATATTTGTAATTTATTACATAAAAGTTTTTTACGCCATATCAAATCCGTCGTTAACATCTAGGACTTGAAATATTTTTTTTCTCAAATAATGTGTTGATTTGCGATAACCGTGGAAATTAACCGCGTCCATGGCAAAAAATTGTGTAAATAGTAGTCATTTTGAAAGACTGAGCGAAAGTAATCTGCGTTAAACGAAATTCGTAGTGTACTTTTTACGAATGACTTTGGTTGATGGTAGGTATACATATAAGTTTGGCAATACAATTAAGCTTTTTTCAAGAGTTTCTTAAATGTCCCGCTTTTTTCGGCTATGTCCCGCTTTTCTGTCGTGAAATGTCACGCTTTTTTCTGAAAGTATCTGGTAAGCCTAAGCTAAGATAATAATAAAAATACATATGTGAAATCTGGAGAGTTTTGTACACACTACGATTTCCCTGTGATTTCCAATTTTTTGCAGAAAACCAGCAAACATGATTCATATTTCTAGCTTCTAGCATTTGCTCTGTTTTTCTGTTAATTTACCAAAAATGGATCGGTTTTGCTGAATAACAAGCAATCAATTTGTAAAAGTTGAAAATAAAATTATTTTTTCTTAGGCGAAAATTAGATAAGTGGAAAATTGTCATTTGGTAAATGATCGTAGTTGATATATTAGAAAACAACTCGTTTTCTTCTTGTTTTAAAGTTCTGTAAATATTGCTGACGAAGCGAACAATTTGCAACATAACCCTCTTCTCCATATGAGCCCAAAATTTTGTTTCACATTTTTTAGCTTAATTCATTTGGAGAGAATGGAGATACTTGATCCCCTTTTCTTATTATGCAGGAAAAAAATTCAAAGCATTCTTTTGTCCCTCGGAGTAAGAACATCACGAGGGGGATAATATAAAATAATGCGAAAAATAAATAAATTGATATAAATTGCACGAAAGCTTGAATGCAACAAAATTGCATACTATATCATTGCTCGAAACCTATAAATCAAGTAATTTTTCATCGAAAAATTCAATAAAATCAAGTAAACAAAAAGTGAAATAACTCCCATATTCCACAATTTGTTTTTCGGTCTTGTATTCGGCAATTTGAATTTTTTTCGAAATTTACATAAATACTTCAAACTTTGTTTACTCCTCATTTCGGGTTTTTTCTTGAAAGTTTTCAAGGAGGGGGGGGGGGGCTGTTTGTTGACATTTGTTAATGCCCAGTGCTCAAAAATTTATAAAACGTTACGCATGCTAAGACTGACATCATATTTCTTACCTGTTAGTACCAAAATGAAGTCGATTAAATCTCTTATACTTCCACACTCCGTTTTTGGGGCTGAATTGTTAGTTGGTTCTCCTTTAATGCTAATGAACCGACTTAAAATAGCACTGCATTGCTGCATCCGATTTACCTATAACCTTCCTCGTTACCATGGAGTTAGTCACCATCAAACGCATATTTTGAGTACGCCTTTTGACAATTTATATAAACTAAGAACTGTTATCTTCATCTATAAAGTAATAACCGCGAAAGTCCACCCTATTTACATGAAAAAATTATTCGCTTGAGAAGCACGCGCATTCTTCATTTTAATATACCTCGTCATTACACTGAAAGCTACTTGTCAGGGGCATATCTGTTTGGAATAGTCTTCCTGTCTGCAATAATGTCAACGTCTCTCGAAGAGAGTATCATAGCTTTTTCAATGGGCGGTGGGGGGTGGGGGGGCGGTGGGGGAGAACAGTAAGTAAATTAATAAAACAAACACGAAGAGAAAAATTAGTTTAAGTATGTTCTTTTTTTATAACTTTGAAGCACGAAGTGTAGTAACAAAGCAAGGAATTGAATTACCTTTAACTACATGTTGAATAAATGAATAAATAATATTGGCATCACTGCAGGGTATTTGAGGTTTATGGAGACGTCAGATTAGATAAGTGAGGTGCATCGTGTTAAAAGTCATTACTTTTCTCACTTATCAAATATACTTCAATGGAAGAAATTTAAATTAAAACTGAGTTTTGAGTTTCATTTCTTGACCGAACAACTACAAAAAAAAACAATCGCCGCACCCCATTTCTCGTTCGTAAAATTATGTAAACACAACCTGCGAACTGTCACCACGACGCATGTATACTTATAGTTAAAAAACTATTTCTATCTATTTTGATGTTTTTGATCAAATTTTGTTTAGTTCCGAAAAAAACCAACTCAAGGCAATCATGAGCTAAATAAACTGAATTTGAAAGCAAAATTAGTAAAACAGTCCAAAATCTTATTCACCTTATTTTCCGGTAATAATTGTTTCCAGAAGGAAGAGTGTTTTCTGGCTATTTTGTCTTCGATACTTGAAGAAGGCACTTCACAATAAAATCGTTTTGAAGTATTTTGCAGTGCTGCCAGAAATGGTACTGAAGTTCATTTTTAGTTGAAGTGAGGTTAGATTTTTCATCATTTTTCATTTGTTTTGAATGAGTTGTAATACTATAGAGCTTGAAACCGCGAAAGTATCCTAGATTAGGGTTGCCAGAATGTTTATATCTTGTGTACGAAACATTTGATTCCAAAATTGTCGACCAAAATTCCAGCCAATATCCAGGCAAATTGAATTAATCCGGGCTTCTTTCAATGATATCTGGGCAACCGGACAGGACCGGACTTTTTTTTTTAATTTTGTATTAAATATCCGGGCAATCTGGACACCTTATTCTAGATACATCTTCACAGTGTATTGTGAAAAAGATGTATTTGTACCGAACAACCTAAAACAAGTTGTTCCAAACCTCCAAAGTATTTAGTCTGGGAATGTGCGTTAGACAGTGGAAAGTTTCCTTTAAAACGTTTAAAATTTTCGGTGATTTGCAGTTCTTAACTTGTACAATGCAATGGAAGCAACTTAAGAGATTCGATTTTTACTTCTTACTTTTACAAACTTCGAATGTTTGAATTTCCTATTTTTAATAATTTTCGGTATTGGAAAAAAAGAAATGTTTTTTCTTTCAGTTGAAAAACACAAATGGAACTTACTGTTCATTTATCATCTGATGATACAGCGCTGCCTGTCGTTCGGCGTTTTCCTTTTCCCGGATCTGTTCGGAAAGTGCGGTCGGGAAATCCTGCCGAACAATTTGGTTCCGATGTTTGTTTCCTTTGTAGTGTTCTGAAACTGTTAGAGTAAAATGATTATAGAAAGGTGTTTGAATCTAGTAAATGCATTAATTTACTTTCTTTATTTTGTAGTTCATACGCTAGAGCACTATCCTCCCGCACGAGCCATTCTTTGCAAACTGTAGATTACAAGGGGAAAAAAACAGATGTAAGATAATTAGTAAAATTAAACATAAATGGAATAATTAAGTCGATAAGAATATAAAGTATCGAGAACTTCTTTTTTTGTCAAAGATTTCTTTTGCCAAGAATTTACCACCACGATATTTTCTTCCCTCACTTTGTCAAAGATGAAATGAATATAATATATTAAAACCAGGTAATTAAAATAAAAATAAATTTTCCAAGTTAAAGAGTCCTTTCGCTAGTGTTTCAATACGGAAATGCTCAACTCTCAATTCTCGCTGACTGATCTTGGCAAAAAAATTGGTTCCAAACTACGTGTAAACATAAACCTTACAATCAATCATCCTAACACAGAGCAGTGCATCCACGCTCCATTCGGCTGCTGATTTATGCGATTATAAAACCCCTTTGCAACCATTTTTACGCCACGTTTTTTTTAATCAAAACAAAGTCAATAACTCATCACGTCTCTAATTAAGCTTCATCTTTCACCTCCTCGCTTTCTGTACAATCATATGTACATACGTTGAGGCCTAGGCTCTATGTTGCACAAGATGCACTGTGCATCATTATGACAAACTGACAGCTTCCTTTACCAATGATGTATGCAGCTTCTGCTGTCTTGCAGTAATGCAGTTTGCAGTTTGTAAAACTTGCGCGACTTCGAAGGCAGCGCACGAAAGGCCAACTCCAGCACATGTTCCGTTTGTTGTTTGTTTGTTGTTTTATGCGCTTCCTTTCTTCTAGAAATATGCGTCACATATCGTGGCGTCGACGAGAAGGTCTTTTTTGTATTTTCTCTAGAGCTACCTTTCTACTGCTGCTGCAGCACTTGGTGCATTCCGTAAAATGCATGTGCTCATGGCATACAGAACGTGTTAGGAACAGGTTCAAGTCGTATCCGAGAACTACGAAAACATCCCGGTAGGGTATGCTGCTGTTTCCCGCTTTATGGACGACCTTGCGTAATCCGTTAAGAAAATTTAAGCGGTAATGAACTTAGCCAAAGACAAACAGAAACCGCATCTTGGGACGCTCATTAACGTATTTACTCGATGCTACATAGCGGGTTTTGTACAATTGTTTTTGGTAAATGTATGTAGCTTTCGGCTTCGGGGTTATTGACTATATCTATGTGTTTCCCTTTTTTTCACAAAACTTGCATATTTGTATTCACTGGTTGATAGTCAAGCTGTTTAATTTTCAAAAAGCTGATAATAGACAGTTATAAAAACAAGGTCTATCACAAATCACATTAAAAAATATCGAGAATTTTACAGATCTTGAAGCAGCCCTTCTAAAGCGAACATTTATGATTTCAAATTGACGTATGGACTAGACTGAGCCGACTTGGGGTCATTTTTTAATTTCTCAAACCTTACACTCTAAAAAGCTTTGTTTTGGTTCAAAACTTATCCATGAATTTTTGCAGAATGTTAAAGTGACGTTTACATGAGTAAATTTGAACATTAAGGTTTGTATGCGAAAATTTAATAATTTGTTCTGAAAACTTAAAATCATTTTTGTTTGTTTTTGGAACCAAGCCTGCTGATAGTTTTTGTGCTAATTTATAAATTCTCTAAAAAAAAATTTCCGCTGAACAATAATCCGCCGAACGCCCTGATATTTAATACTACATTGGAGAACAGTCCGGCCCGGCCCTGCCCGGTTGCACGGATTTCATTGAAAATGCTTGGGTTTTTCCCGGAGTTATACACTTTATTCGGCCAATTAAACAAAAAAAAACAACAAACACCTCCAAAACGAAATTTTTTGAGATAGTTTATAAAAATAATCATGAAAAGTTTTTTTTTGGAAGCTTAAAATACGGTTCAAAATCTATCGATGAGTTTTGATAAAAAAAAATTTTCCTTGATTTTTGTTGAGGAATTTCTGATTTATGACAAAATTTGCCCGGATGTTGCCTGGATTTATGGTCGTCAATTTGAAATCTAAAGCCCGGATTTTGCCAGGTTTTTATATAAAAATTGCCCTGTTTGCCCGGCCCAGATACGGGATGAAAAAATTCAGAGAGAACTGTTCAAATGAAGTGCAATATAAATAAACATGATAATTAAAGTCTACTCTGTTTTGGATGGGTCGGATTTCTATTTGACGACTTTCGAGCAAAATCGTTGTTGAAGTTTCGTAACACATTCGAGATATTGCACTTAAACCATCAAATTTGCATAAAGTACTTCAGATTGTAACAAATGAAAAGATTTTCATCTTCCGATGCAAAAATAAACAAAATAAGTACAAATAAATAATCAAAGAATAATTCTGGAGGCTCTTTTCCAAAGTTCTGCAAAGTGCTATAAAGCTATTTCAATTCTTCTTAAAATATCAATTATGAGGACAAATTTAATTTCAGAAACACCTCGAAGGACCTCTTTTAAAGAAAAAATAGCTTTATAGAGCTTTGATGCTGTTTAAAACCTCAAAAAAGAAAGGATGACAAAGCATGGTTCCAAATTTTTTTGTGCCAGATTCAGGACATTTGCAAAGCAAGAATCAGAATAAATCTATCTAATATAAAATTTTCTAAAGTAATAACATTTTTTGGTCGCTGTTGGGATGTGGCCGGATTAACCCTGGATTCCTCCTTCGATTTTTTTAAAACTATACAATTTTGGCTTAACTTTTAACGCATAGCAGGCCAAGTGGTAGGTAAAACAAAAATCAAATTTACAAATCGATCTTACAATCGATAAAAAAGTTAGCTACTACTTTGAGGACTTTTGTGTTAAGACTTTTAAGCATTATTTGAACATCTGGTGTAATTCTTTTCTCCATCAGGATTTTCCATATCGTCCATCTCCTTGTTGCATATTTTGAACAGGTAAACATGAAGTGATCTGGATCTGCGTTAGACGCGCCGCACTCTCAGATGTCATTCTGGATAATTCGGTTTCGATGGAGATGAGCTGGTAGATTCTTTCTTCGATTCTTTCTGCTCGTTTGCACGATCCCAATCCTTGTGTCGGAAAGAAGTAGAATTTAGCGCGGTACACAAAACAATCGTTTATTCCGTTTATGAATTTTATTCTTAATTCTAACTCTTAGGCAAATAACAAAAAAGATTCGTAGACAAACGAGGACTAACTCAGAACCCAAGCCTACTCCAACACCCCTATTTGGTCACTCACAACTCCCATCGACGCTAGCTCCCGTTTTCCAAAATTCTCCCTATCAAGAGCCTTGAGAGCCCACAGCGTCATTGATAACTCTTATCAATTATCATCGCTGACGATGACAAAGGTTATATTCTCCATCCACTATTTGCGTGAGAAGTATTAATTGCTCTTAAAATGCATGCTCTCGTTGTAGGCACCAGTCTGTGCCATCGCTAACCAACTACGAACCGTTTATTATCTTGGAGGTATATTTTTCAAAACCATTTGGTGGCAGGATAGCAAACATTTTTTTCTCAAATTCAGGAAGCCTTGTGAAGAAAAATGAGGCAAAATCAGGCTAACATTAAAAAGTCAAACTAATGAGCTGTTTTTCCTTTCTTACACACATATATAGCTATCGATCATGGTGAAATTCCCAATAATGAGTTTGAGACCATATTTTATAGGTACCTACTGATTCAGCATGATGATGGGGGGCTAACCAATTTTAAATCAGTCTCTGAAACTAATAAAAAATATTCCATAGAAATTAGTGTATATTTCCTTTTTCACCCAAATATAGTAAGAACTCAAGATGGTTCCAAAAAAGGTAGCAAATCAGGATAAGTCTGGATGGCGAACTTTATAGGTGATATCTTTTTTTTTTGGTTACTTTTGTTTGATAATCTAATCATACATTCTATATATCATCGCCATTGTGGAAGTATCGAATCCGAATGTACTTCGTTATATGCTTAATTCCCTGCTTTACATTCATCGGATTCGCGCTTCGAGTGTCAAGCTGAACGGTCGTTTATTTTTCGCTACTCGTCGTCGGTTGATTGAAGCTTTATCAAGATAGTTTGCTGCGGAAAGTGTGAATTGTGGACTACGTTGTGGAATTTTTAATTTGTTCGAAACTATGCACATTTGTGATAAGAAGATTGTAGACAATTGTTTTCATAGTGAATTTGAAGAAAAAAGAACAATGTTTTAGCCGTATACAACAGTAGTAAGACCGACACAAGTTTGTACGTGTTCGAAGTTCGAGGTTTTTTTTTTCGATCGCAGCAAGCGGCGACATTTGCTGTCTACCCGGTGAGAGAGTTCTGATTTATTCTCTTTAGTCTATCTTCTCTTTTCTTCATAAAAGTAGAACTCTCCAGGGTTGTAGTTTTGGTTTAGCTGTTGTAATTTAAAATTTGTTTAGAAGTATGGGCGTGTACTTATGAATCATTCTGTTAGTTCCTTCTATTTCCACTTTCTTCCCGAAACCTTTTTAGATGGATAACTAAAAAAAAATTAAACTGCAATGCCAAGCTCATCCAACTAAAAAACGGATCAATTTTTATAAATCAAATCTTTGCTTTTTATTACAAAATGTTGCCTCTATATGAAAGTACAATGTTACACATAATTTACAATTCTGTTCAACCTTTGGTTTAGAAAATAAAACTTCAAAATTAAGAATTCTGCAAGTAAAAATGCCATAATTTCATACAGCTATATTTATGCATAAAATTATAATTCAATCATCATTTAAAATCTCTAAGTTTTTATAATATGAAAAGGTTTCGAATTATTTCAAATACATCAAAATTCAATGTAGAAAATTACCCTTTTTGAAATAAGGCAGGTTGGTTTCAAATATTAATTGAATTAGAAGTTTCGAAACTAAAAATTTTTTTTTAGTGAACGTTACCATGTAGTCGAAAAATTATCGCTGTTATTATTGCTTATTTTTATATTTTAGATTTAACATTCTTTCCTCAACTAATTTTCCTTTATTAGTTTAACCATTATGTAATATTTTTTCTTACATGTTCCCTACTTTATTATTTTAGCATTCATGTTTTTTTGTGATTCCATTATTTTCATTCTGATTTATATTTCTTTTACTTATTTACTTTTCAACATAAAATTTTTACCAACATATTAATTAAATAAAATAATGTGATTTGGGTTTTTGGGAGGGTCCATCCGGGCATCCGATTGAAGCGATTCTTGAGGAGAGCATTGGGCTACCTCACCAGCCCGGGATCGTGGATTGAGGACGGGTCCGTCTCCCCACCCAGCTGAGCGCTTTGCGTTGTAATGGCTCGACTCAGACGCTCGATAAGTTTGATATGCTCTTTCGATGGAGACCATTAAATCCTATCCCCATTTAGACATGTAAGTGCCTCTGCTTACATCTCTTATCGCTTGAAATAGTCCATTCAAAGTCATTTTGAACTAATCCAGTTGAAGAATCTTGATCAAATTACAAAGTAAAAGTTGCTCGCTGCTACCGGCTGTGCCTTGCTACCTGGGTGGTAGAAATACATACATACATACAATTCCCTGCTTTACATTCATCTTCGTAGAACTCCTCACTTTTCAATTACTTATTCGAACCATTCTCTATAATTTTATCACGAAAATTCGGAATTTTTACTGTTTTGTAAACAATGTCATGTCCAAACTAAAAAGTCTGGAGGAAAAGTCAAAAGTCTGGAAGTCTGAAACCTAAAAAATTGTCTGACGACAGTTCAAAAAGTCTTGAAGATCAACAGACAAAATCTGGAAGCTCAACATCACTGATCACGCCCCACAGACTCGGGGATTCAGCCGAGTGCGCACATGGTCTTCATTTGGCCGTATCGCCAAATCCGATGCAATCGACCATGTGCGTGCTCGGCATAGCCCCGAGTCGATGGGTGGTGATAGCAGGGTTGCCAACATTTTTTTCAAAATTCAGGAACGTGAAAAATAAAAATCAGAATACATCAGAGTAACGAAAATCTCTGTCAAAGTTAGGATCTTTTTTTGGTCATCGATCCACATTTTGACCTTGGTAACTTATGCAGTTCAATACCACCTATTTCCATCACATTCATAAAAATTAGGGACAATCAGACTAATTCTCAAAAATCAGGAAAAAACTACGGCTTATCAGGTTGTCAGGCTAAGCCTCTAAAACTCAGGCAAATCCTAAAAAATCAGGCACACTGGCATCTCTGTTTGGTGGTTTATTAGTCCGAGTGAAACCAAACCATACCTAACCAAACCAAATAGACTCACATAGCTGCCACTGCAAAAGATTGTAGTTCTATCTTTCATGCATTTAGACAAGTTCACTTTCTTCAGGGAAAATCAGGCATCTTCTGAAAAATCAGATTTAAATTAAATATCCACCTGTTTCAAGTTTACGAGCATATTGAGCTTCTAAGAAGAACTTTAAAAAAGCTTGATTTTTTTTTCTTTGTTCCCATTTTTTTAAATATTTCATGAATTGAAATAATTTAAATTTGAAGCTCGGGATCGTCTTCCAGTGATGCCACTCATCACTGCGACTTTTCCTATTGATTTTTCTAAGTTGTCGAATTTAAGTGTTTAAAAGCGTTGTAAATCTTAGTCTTGATTTTTATAAATGAAAAATTGAATTGACTCAAAATCACATTTCATTTTCAATGCAGGCTAATATTAAACGACCACCTTTGAATTATCGATAGAGTTGATAGAGAAAATCTGATGAATGAATCGGATATAGAGCGCTCATTTCTTTTTTTTTTAAAGGAAGGAAATTTTATTTCAGTGGGTTTGCAGTTTATTATAATGCTAAATTGAAACTTGCGTATCTGTTCGGATAACTTTTTACGAACTTATGTTTTAATAGTAGCAACTCTTCTGACGCAGCTCAAATTGCAATATATTATAAATAAATGGTTTGACCATTTACATAATTTATCAACATAGGGTGATTTGCCAATCGTTGTCCCCTAACCCATTGTTGCACAGCATGACTTTTTTTTTTTTTTTTTTAATATGTCTTTATTAGTCTTTTAATCATTACATTTAAGTTACATTATTAAAGTTAAATTAAAGTGTTCAGATCAATTATGATCAGTTCAACTCTTTGATACAGTTAATTTTAAACATTGTTTATTTGATTTAAATTTGCTTTAGCAATAAATAATTTGATTTAAAGGAGAATATCCTGTTAAGCAAAAAAAAAAAGATGTATAAACTTAATCCTAAATCCTAAAAACTAACTTAATTGTAAAGAGAACGAATCTCTGCGATGGAAGACTGCATCGATTTGCCTCTGAAGTTGGAGATGATTTTGTTGGCCATCTCTTCGATCGATTCTATGCCTGCAATCCGATGAAGATCTTCGGTGCTGTGCCAAGGTGGAAGCCGCAAAATCATTTTCAGAACCTTGTTCTGAATCCTCTGGATGGCTTTCTTCCTCGTCGCGCAGCAGCTAGACCAAATCGGAACTGCATACATTATCGCTGGTCGAAAGACCTGTTTGTAGATTAACATCTTGTTTCGCAGACACAACCTGGATTTCCTGTTGATGAGAGAATAAAGAGATTTAGTGTATTTATTACATTTAGATTGAATATCTTCAATGTGATTTTTAAAAGTAAGATTCCGATCAAGTGTGAGTCCCAAGTACTTCACGTGATCAGACCATTCTAATGAAACCCCATTAAAAGTTATGGAATGATTTTCATTAGGTTTTAAAAAAATTGCTCTTGGCTTATGGGGAAATAAAATAAGTTGAGTTTTGGAAGCGTTAGGAGAAATTTTCCACATTTTCAAGTAATTCAAAAAGGAATTTAAATTTTGTTGCAATCTACTGCGTACCACCCGTAAATTTCGACCTTTGGCTGAAAGCAAAGTATCATCAGCAAATAATCTTCTACCTTTTCCTTCTGGTACATCAGGAAGATCAGAAGTAAAAATATTGTATAAAATTGGCCCAAGTATACTGCCCTGAGGGACCCCAGCTCTAATGGGAGTCCTTTCAGAGCATGAATTTTGATAGCTTACTTGTAAGGTTCGGCTAGTCAAATAATTTTGAATAATTTTGGTGAGATATACAGGAAAATCAAATCGAGCTAATTTAGCTACTAAACCTTTGTGCCAAACACTGTCAAAAGCTTTTTCAATATCAAGAAGAGCAACACCAGTTGAATAACCTTCAGATTTGCTAGCGTTAATCATATTAGTTACACTCAAAAGTTGATGTGTAGTAGAGTGTCCATGACGAAAACCAAATTGTTCATCAGGGAAAATAGAATTCTGATTAATGTGAATCATCATTCTATTCAAAATAACTCTCTCAAATAGTTTACTTAAAGAAGGAAGCAAACTAATTGGTCGATAACTTGATGGCTCTGAAGCACTTTTTCCAGGTTTCAAAATTGGAGTTACTTTCGCATTTTTCCATTTATTGGGAAAATAAGCCAAGTGAAAACATTTGTTGAAGATTTTAACTAAAAAATTTAAAGTGCTTTCAGGCAACTTTTTAATAAGAATATAGAAAATTCCATCTTCCCCCGGAGCTTTCATATTTTTAAATTTTTTGAAAATCAATTTAAGTTCATCAATATTTGTCTCACAAGAACTTTCAAATACATTTTGTTTAGAAAGAATTTCATCAAATTCAAGGGAAATTTGAGCATCAATTGGACTTACAACGTTTAAATTAAAATCATGAGCAGACTCAAATTGTTGGGCTAATTTTTGAGCTTTTTCTGAATTAGTTAAAAGAAGTTTCTCCACATCTTTCAAAGTAGGAATTGGCTTCTGGGGCTTTTTCAGAATTTTAGTTAATTTCCAAAAAGGCTTTGAGTAGGGTTTTATGTCCTCTACTGCTTTAGCAAAATTTTCATTACGAATGAAATTTAAACGACGTTTGATCTCTTTTTGAAGGTCGCAATAAATAAATTTTAAATAAGGATCCCTAGTACGTTGATATTGGCGTCGACGAATGTTTTTCAGTCGTATCAAAAACTGAAGATCATCATCAATTAAAGGTTGATTAAATTTATGTTTGACTTTAGGTATTGAAGCGGCTTTAGCATTGACTATTGAAGTTGTCAAATTTTCTATAGCCAAATCAATATCTTCTATTGAATTCAGTGGAACGTTTACATCTAAATTACGTTCAATAAAATTCATATATCGCTCCCAGTTAGCCTTTTGAAAATTAAAAGTTGATTTTAAAGGGTTTTCAATGGGACTTTGGGATAAAGAGAAAGTTATTGGAAGGTGGTCTGAATCGAGGTCCGCATGAGTAACTAATTGACTACAATGCTCGCCTAAATCCGTTAGAACCAAATCAATTGTGGAAGGATTTCTAATCGAAGAAAAACAAGTATGCCCATTAGGATATTCAACAGTATAATAACCTGCAGAGCAATCATTAAACAAAATATTCCCATTAGAATTTGATGAAATATTATTCCAAGATCGGTGTTTTGCATTAAAGTCACCAATAATAAAAAAATTAGATTTATTTCTGGTGAGTTTTTGTAAATCTCCCTTCAAAAAATTTTTCTGTTCACCGCTGCATTGAAAAGGCAAGTATGCGGCAACAATTATAATTTTCCCCATAGAAGTTTCTAATTCAATTCCAATTGTTTCTAAGACTTTTGTATTGAAAGAAGGAAGAAGTCTAAATTTGAGACGACTATTGATGACAATAGCTACACCCCCACAAGTCGATCATTTCGTAAAATTTTAAAGAAAGCATTGCTTTTCAAGTTATTGTCTGGCTTTAAAAAAGTTTCAGTGATGGCAGCAATATGTATGTTTTGAGTTTTCAAAAATAAAAAGAATTCATCTTGGTTAGCCAGCAAAGATCTAGCGTTCCAATTCATAATATTTAAACATCTATTTGGATCCATGAGGGAATCGTAAAGTCATAATAATTTTGTTAGCATAATTAAAAGAAGTTTGGAAAGCTTCAAACATTGAATTTGCTTTCAACATAAGTTGCATCATTTCCATTAAATTTTGATGCAAAAATTTTAATTTTTCCTCAGTAATCTCACCCAAATCAACAAAATTGTTAGGATCAGAAAATGAAGGAGAAGAACAAGTATTTGAATTTCGGGGATTTTCCCAAGCCTTCGCATGAACGTTGAGACTTGGTTTTTTCCCATTTTTATTAGTTAAACCTGAAGAGGGAAACCCATTTTCAACCACCTCTGAGAACGATAAACAACGAGTCTGGGGCGCAGATTCAGCACAGGTAACATTAAAATCACTTCGGGTATTACCCAGCCGTGATTCCAATGTAGACCGAGGCTGGATGCGAACAGGCAGGTTGTTTGCCGGCCCGACGTGTGAAGACGAAAAAGAGGAAGGAGGAGAAGAAACTTTTCTGGAAACTTTGGGATTTTTCCTAGAAGCAATAATTTTTGCCCTGATGGGACAGTCTAGAGAATTCGAGGAATGATTACCTGCGCAATTCGCACACTTAAAAAATTCTGTTTTTGGCTTATCACCACCAAAAAGGCATTTAGATTTTTCATGATCGAATGAGCCGCAAAACATGCATCTGGCATTCATTCTACAATTTTTAGTGCCGTGACAAAAAGCTTGACAACGACGACATTGCGTAATATTTTGTAAAAAATTGGTAGTAGATTTACGAAAAGGTTCAAATTTTACTCGACAATGAAACATAAGACGAGCCTTTTCCAGAATTTTTAAATTATTAACCTGATCCTTTTTAAAATGGATCAAATAAAGTTCAGGAGCAAAACCAACACTACTGGTATTATTCGTGTTGGTTCTTTTCCTCATTTGAATTACTTGAATTGGAGAAAAACCTAACAAAGAATTTAATTCAGCTGTGATCTCATCCGGTGTCTGATCGCCAGTGAGACCACGAAGTACAACTTTAAATGGACGATCACTTCTAGTGTCGTACGTAAAAAATTGGTGCTTTTTATTATTCAAATAATTTAAAACCTTTTGAAAATCATTAAAAGATTCCGCCAATATACGAGCAGTTCCCCTTCGACCGATCTGAAAAGAAATCTTCACATCCTTGACGGAAGTGACGATTTCTTTTCGAAAGGCATTGAAGTCAGGAATCGTGACCGTTATTGGTGGAATCTTTTCGTTTTTAAGAGTATAAGAAGAAGAAGAAGGTTTCTTAGTACTCTTATCAGAATTAAATATGAATATTTCCTCATCACCGATGTTATGAAGGACATCGAATGAATTGGAAATTTCAACTTTTTTGGGCGATGGACCTGAATTAGGTTCGGCAATCCGTTTTCTTCCGGCCCTTGACCCGGCCGATGACTTCCCCATGCTGTAAAGAAAAGAGAAAATATGAATAAAAGAAAATGAAAACAATTTTAGCACTAAAAGTGCTGATTGAAATACAGGTAAGGAAAAAATAAATAATGTAAAATGTTCCTGCAGGTACACAGCAACGATATGATGCTCCGGCGTACGTGTTGACGGCTCAACGGTACAGATGGAAGTGGACACAGCATGACTTAAATTGTCAATATTTTAGCTGTTTTTCAACTTTTCCTCAAAAATAATACTGAATCATGTAATTCAGAATGTTTTCTGATGAAATGAGGCTTTTGTGATATTTTCTGCTGGTAAGTGTGTATCTTACGACAGTTTTAATTTTTTCTTGTTTTTTTCGCACGATTTTTGTGCTTATTGTTAACAAAAACCTTAACATTCCTTCTACCGCAAATAAGGTTTTACGTCAGAACAAAACATTTTTCGTATCAGTTTTCTATACAAAACGTTTGTTGGACAATTTAAGCACCATGATTTTGAAAAAAAATTATGATCTATACTTAACCAGAAAATATGTTGGATCGTACAACAATTGGTCCGCTCAATCTCCTCCTGCCCCATTGATGTACATAATTCCGCTGCAAAATTTGTTTGGAAATTTCAAATTTATCAATTCGTATACCTCCAATAACAACTTTGTTTGGTTGTTTTTACAAAAAAATAAATAAATAAAAGTTTTGAAAGTGATTGATTAAGTCCTGAATTATAACGTGTTTTGAATTAGTATGGAGGCTTGTACGGAAAAATCCAAATTTTCATTCAAAAACCATCAGAGATGAACTGAAAGTTCAAAAACATAATTTTGTATTTTTTTAAATATTTCTTGGTTCTTGCAATACATTGCATGTGAACAAAAACTAAACCTAACTTGTACTTCAGAAATGATAGTCGTTGTCATACAAAAAATTCAAAAAGGTAAATATTTTTTTAATTTAGTGTATTGACAGCTAATTTGAAAGCTGGTTAATCAGATGAAAATAAGAATCGCATTATACTGCTTTGCATAGCCAATAAGTGTGATAATTCAAAACTGTCGCAAAAACATGTCATGAAATTATTGAAAGCTTCAGAAAGAAAAACCTGCAATTTTACTATACTTTTCAATGGATTACGATTTTTTATTTCGAAATTGTTATTACATTTTTCATGAAATACTTTGCTTCTTCTCATGCTGGCAAACAATTATTCTTAGGAATGGGCAAAATCAATAATTTAAAACAAAATTCATTTCTTACTTATTTGAATTTCTTGTATATGCGAAAAGTTCTTCTTGCATACAAATTGTCATACAACATTGAACACGTTCATTGACTACATGCAACTAAAACAACTCGAATTGTCTATTGATATGACATGTTTTTTTCTGAATAAGTGGATATTTACGTTTAACTAGTAATTTTAGTAAATTTTGTGCTTTAATTAATTATTTTACACTCAGAATTATCACATTTTTTGCACTTAATGTTGATTTTAATAATTAATTCAATAATTCAAAGACACTTTATATATCCATAAGTTTATTTTTTTCTACCGTCAAATCTTAAAAATGAAGTTTTGAAATTATTAAATTCTTTTATTTACTTTTATTTTTATAATTAATATTAGTTCTTTATATGAAAGTCGGGCAATTCCCGATCAGAAGAGAAAAACTGAATTATATCAAGATGAGATATTTTGATATTCAATTTTTTCCTATCTGGATGAGTTATAATTTAGTACTTGTAGGATGTTAAAATATCTCAATTTATATAAAAAAATCTATACGATCATAGCTAAATTATATCAGTTTTTGATATGCTCCTATTAAGATTATATCTCGTTCAGATAGCATAGTTTGATATTGGACAGAACAAATTATATCAAAATTATAACTTATCAAGATATGAGTGCTTCGAGAAAATTTTCTAGTGGAAGGTCAATAAACCACATTATTTGATAAAACCATGCCCCATTTTTGGTTTTCCCAAAAATTTGATTCAATTTTATGAATCTATTGAGCGAAACTCGATAATGTAAGGTTTGAGCCGTTGACTTCGATGTCCGTGTTTCAGAAAAAGTTGAACGTATATTAAAACAAGATATAATCATTTTATTTTAGCACAATCCGAAAAAAATCTTAATCAATGAATATGAGCTCAACCCCATTCAAGTTTGTCAATCAGAATAAGATATAATTCAGATTGGAGAAACTTTAAATCGAAAATTTGGAGTACTTAATTATAACTGAATCATATGTAAATATCTTGGTGAGATACGTTTGAGTTATTATTTTGATATGCTTTCCTGATCGGGTTTGCATTGTCTGAAAAATGTCAAAGTCAACTCAACTGCATTGGCTTTGAGAGACTACTTTTTTATCAGATTTATTTTGAAATCCTTTATCCCGACCATTTACTCAACATTTTATGCAAAGAATCTAAAAGCTGTCCTGAAAAAATCTGTTGCCTTAATTTCGTGACGATAAATCTAAATGAATTGTATTCCATGTCAACAGCTATCCCTTTGATATTGTTATTAATATTGTCAGAATATTGTACAGAAGGAAAACTACGACCCTTAATCTCAGAAACTAGAAGTCGAAGGTTGGAAGACCCGAAATATTACTTATCTAACGTGCAATTTTCTCAGGAATTCGAATCTGCCGTCGAGTTGCCGTCACTGAAGGCATCTAAGTGAAGCTTTATTTGGCCCTTATCATCCAGAAAAATAAACAGTCATAGCTTTGTGAAACTTAATTTAATCCAAAACAGTTTTTCAGCCGGAAAACTCTCGGGAAGCATTTCTATGTGATGTGATTGTTTCCGGAAGATTGATGAAATGCTACAGAGGTTACATTAATTACAAATAAACCCTCTTATATGAAAAAGATATTTAAATCAATTAACTTTTCGAAAAAAAATATTCTTATACAAAATTGTATAGCATGAGCATAAATCAGTCAAACGATCTGAAACTTTGGGCGTGGTTGTGTCCATTTTCGAGTTTTAAATTGAGATTCATTATTAAAAATCGATCGACTTCCAAGTGAGTCCTAAAACATTGATTTTGTAAAATCGGATCTTCTTCATAGGGGTAAAAGGGGGCAAAACAGATCACGTTCTCTAATTTTTTCACCTGTTAATAGCCACTTAAAAATCAAGCATTAAATACCTTTCAGTTCATTCTATGGGATTTTGAAGACATAAAGATTTATGTTGATAGGACATATAAAGAAAAAGGCTCAATACTGGCCAAATTAGGTTAAATAACACTCCACTCAAATGGCTTCGGGTAAATTAAGAGGTGGATTTGAGTTTCTGAGAAAACTTCACGTGTGATAAATGCTATTCCAGACACTCAAACCGGCGGCTTTGTGTTTTTTTTTTGAGGCCGAATTCGAATTGGAAAGTGCATTGGACGGTTTATATGGAAGACATCCGCCCCCCCCCCCCCCCCCCCTCATAAGGGGCCGTCTAAAAATTAGATTGCATTTGAACTAGAAGATCTCATAATAAGCTTCCGTAACAAATATCAGCCTATTCGACCTCATGGTGGCTGATTTTTAAAATGTGCAACAATTGGAAAAAATCGGACAACATTATGCACGACACAAAATTTGCCTGTGCAACTATTGGACACAGACAAGCTGTTTTAAATGATTTTTTAAATTTTTATGTCACTTTTTTCAAACACTTGAACTTTTGGGTCTTGTTGACCAATCCTGTATGAGTGCATCGACAAAAAAAATTGAGTGAATTTGGTTAAATTCACTAAAATACAGCATAAACACCAAAATCAAGTGCTTAGCTGTGCAACGATTGGCAAATCACCCTACAATTCAAAGTTCCTTCCTATTCTTCAAACTGAATCGTTGGTCTGCAACAACCTTAACAACAACAGTGTACTTACATTGATTTTGTGTTGTTAGAACTATTTTTAATAAATATCATTTTAACTGAGGCATGATATTCATACGTTTTTCTAAACATGGATCTTTGGTTTGATTCTTATTTTGAGCTTTTTAAATAATTGGCAATTGCTCCTATAAAGCAAACTATTCCTAATTATACCCACTTCAGTTTCCGCAACAGTATCAGATAACTTAACGTTAGATAACGTATTGGCACTGTTTATTTCGCTCTGTTCTCATTTTTCTTAATTTTAAAATACTTAAAAATCCCCAAAAGAATAATATTCGAAAAAAAATATGGTTCAAAAGTTGAACAATGATGCGGCTTGAATAAGGCATAATTTTCGTAGTCACGCTTTGTACTTTACACAACTACATACATATAGTTTCAATAAGTAGAATGAAACTGACGAAAAGTTAGAATGCACGGGTCTTTCATCGAAACTCTCTCAGATTTTTATTTGTATAAAATACTCAAGTTTTTATTTGGTAAATTTGTGATTTTTTTAGAAATGAAAATTTTCTTTCCATGTGTTTAAAAAAATTTTTTTTAAGCAGCTCCGAAAAAAGTCACTTAAAAATATGAACGCATAGCAACTTCTTGTTTTGCAATTACTACTTTCTAGAGAAAAAGAGATATCAATCAAAAGGTGAACATCAACTTAGAGAAAACCGTCAAACGGAGCAGGGTTAGATGTAACATTTGTTTGCAACAACTCTTATTCAACGTTTTTTTTTTAAATATGTATAATGCAATAAAGTTATCATTTAATGATGACAAAATGATGATGACATAGTTTTTTTTACATCGTAAGAAAGTTTTAAAAGCTTTTGATTCTCATAGAAAATCTAAAAAATCGAGCAATTTTTAAATTTTTCAAATCCGTAAAAAACATTATCCAGTATGACGGATTGGCTCAATTATATCATCTACAAACTTTATATTGCTTTCATTATTCTATACCGAAACTGTTATTGTAAAATATTTTTCGGACAACCGCTAAAGTTTTAAATGAATATTTTTAGAATTCAGTTACCAGTTTGGGTTAAAATGCATCGAAATGAAAATCAAAAACTTTTTACCTTTTATATCTAGTTTCCATATACTGCAATATGATTGTTTTGCATCACGCGTTTGTTTGTTTCAACATTTCATCCATCCAAACATTAATTGTTATGATTCCAGGTAGTAGATTTTTTTCGCAGTATTTTTTACCCCTAAATGTATGCAGCACCTTAATACCATTTCTTTAAAAAATGTAAGTAAGAAAAATGTAAAATATAATTTGACCTAAACCAAAAATTATTGCAATTGGTGCGTTATGCGTATTAACATCACAAATATATAAAAACTATACATTCTCAAACATTTTCATTTGATGTTTTTTTAAACGAACACAAACACATACAGGATCTCAATGAAACTTGATGTTTCCTCGAAGAGATTCTGTTTTTATTTAGCACTAAGCGTACATCTTTTAAAGATATGATGGCAAGCATAAGGTTGCCTGATTGCCCGGTTTTATCCAGGTTTGATCGGATATTAAATACAAAATTTTGGAACAGTCCGGCCCGGCTCGGCTGCCCAGATTTAAATGAAAAAATGCACGAATTTTGCCCGGATTTATTCACTTTATTTGGCAAATCAAACAATAAAAAACATCAAATTTTTTGAGCAACTTTTATTTAAATAACCATGACAGGTTTTTCGGAAGCCTAAATACAATTCAAAATCTGTCGATGAGTTTTGATGAAAAAAAAAAATTGTTTTAATTTTTTTTCTTGATTTTCACTGAGTGATTTCTGGGTTTTGAGAATTTTTTTCCGGATTATGCCCGGATTTATGGTCATCACTTTTGAAATCAAATGCCCGGATTTTGCCAGGTTTTATATAAAATTGTCCTGTTTATCCGGCCCGGATACGTGCTGGAAAAATTCTGGTAACTTTAGGCTAGCATTTTACAAATACTAAAACCATCAACCCACAGAAAGTGTTATATATATATGCCGTGATCCGGGCTCGATCTCATGACCGATGGCTTAGAAGACTTGAAGTCTACGCCACGAGCTGCAGCTGAATACAACTTTTTCTAAATAGGGTGAAAATCGCATGTTTTGGTAAATTTAAAAATAACTGGTGAAACCAATAATTATTCTGATTACGTTAGTTTAATGTGCTATCAACCTTAAAACTTTTTATGTCCAAACGATTGTCAAGCTCGTCGGAAAACCATCGGATTTGTTGGTGATTCTTAAATTTAAGTTTCCCGTGGGTTAACCTGGTCTTTTTGCTTCTTATCAGTTTTATGTAGCGCCTTACATTCCACTCTAGGCTCAATGAAAGTTTCGAATTGTTTACTTAATTTCTAAATCTAAACCACGCGTAAGCGTCATGCTATTATTGCACAGTTAAAAATTTTGAAATCAAATTTTCGTAACGAACAATCAAAATAACTTCAAATGCTCTTAAACTAGTTTCGACAAAATCGCATTGGGAAATTTAATAAGCCCCCGATTCATTGATCCATGGAATCTCACCTTAACGTGATCTCAACAACATCACCAGGTTTATGTGTTAACTATTTCTATTTTCTAATAATTCACCCCCTCTAATCTCGAACACTTTCGAAGTCAGTCGTCAGCTATAATTGGACCGCCACAGAAGTGGAGGTGGAATTTTCCGACTTAACCGTAACTGTAACGATTCGCTTTAATTTTCTCGCAAATTTCGGCTATTGCAACTTCCTAGGAACGTGTGCTGGTAGAAAATTGAATCGAAAAGCAGTTTCCACTATTTGGCTTGGAAGTTTCATCCAATTCGCGCCAGCCATCGCTACCGAGAGGTGAAAAACAAACACAGTTAGACTTCCACTTTGAGGTTCATTTACCAAGCCGCAAAATGATTCCATTGAGATGGATCCGGGAAACTGAATCAGGTGCTCATTTCCCATGGCTGGTTGTAAACTTTTGATGCCTACCTGCCTGACATCAGTCGAAGACGAAGGCAAAAGCACTACTGCACCCGATTCGTTTGGTTTGTCTTTTGCAGAAGAAAAGACTAGAAAAAAAGGTAGCTGGAAGAAGATCGTACTTATAAAATTATTACCGTCGAACGGCGTCTCAGTTGGGTGTGGCATGAGAAGATGAAAGTAAAATGATACTGAAAGATGAAACTGCGCGAGAAAATTTGAATGGAACAAGATAGCTCTGTGAATGGAATGCATTTTTGAATTCAGCTCGTTGTGGCGGTTTCAAAAGGTGGTTTGTTAAACTAATGATTTTTGACGTACCATAAATTGAGACGCAAATAACAGACGCCAGCCGCACGACTCTTGCATTCGGTAAACATAACCAAATAGGTGAATCACCGTGTAATCAATCAATTTACCAATTAACGACCTAATGCTGCGTTGAGCTTATCAATTATGCACAACGCATTCAAGCGAATAAATTTGGATAAAAGTTAACACCTACTTTCCGCTGCTTTAGTTGCTAGAGAAAATAAGAGTGAAGCTAATTGAATGATTCGGTGAAAATTCTTCTGATAGGTTAATATAGAGGAAAAGTTATCAAGTAAACTTTCGGAAATGATTAACGTGAACAATGTTTAGGTGATTCTATAAAAGTTAATTCATAAGCGTGTTTTTTTCAGGTGTGACTGTTGACACAATGTGATGATTGATTAAATATACAAATTAACTGCCAAACTAAATGATTAGGAAAAACTCATACAATTTTCCTGCCATATTCATGAAATTTTGTTCATAGGCAAGTTTTGACATATCGAGTTACTTTTTCACTTTATGACCTTCCGGGCTTGTGATATTGCTATGTTGGCTAGTCAGTCGCCTCCTCAGAGAACGTCCGCGAGTTTGAGCCTAAGATCAATCATCGAACACAGTTGTACCTACCTGATAAGTAGCGTTGATAAAGTCGCTAATACCAAAAAGTTGGTTTTAAAAATGAAATTTTAAAAAAATGTCATGACATCCCTCTTTTTGAAAAAAGAAGGTGTCAAAGTATAATACAATGCGTATCGAATAATTTTGTAATGTTTTTTTTTTTCAAATTTGTAACGCAAACGCGTTTTGACTTAACAAGATGAACTAATCCTTAACTATTTAGGGGCCGTTCACATACCACGTGGACAACTTAGGGGGAGGGGGGGTGTATGGAAATGTCCACGCTTGTCCACGGAGAGGAGGGTAGGGGTTTGGGTCATGTCCACGTGGACATACTTACTTCCAAAATATTTTCTTAAGGTGAATAAATATTAAGATGTTTAAACAGTTGATAGCCTCTTGAAGGCAAGTGATGAATATTGTAATTACGAAATTATTTTTTTTTAAAATTATTTTATATCAGGTAATGCTTATTAGCTTTTTTTCAATTTCAATTTTTTGCTGTGTGGCAGCGGCCTAAAGAATACTGCTACTGGGATACTGGTCCATGTCGTACGAGGCGACTTATCCAGTACTTCTCAGATACGTTTATCTCATATTTCTGTCTATTGGAAATCAATGAGGCTGTATCTGGGCGGGGGAGAAAATAGGTCAAGGTCAATTATTGCATGCAGAGTTCAGAAGTTTTTCAAGTTCAAAACATTGGAAGGAAATGTTTTGAATCCGAATCAGTTTTAAATTCTTGCTAGTATTTTTTGACCTTTGTACGTATTTTCTCTCGAGAAGGGTATGCCAATAGTGCATATGTAGTACATGCATTTGCACAAGCTGTATTCTTCCATATTTTCTCGTTTTACCAATTTGGAATATGATTTTTCATTTAACAAATCTCTTTGCTCTCTGAATAACTCCGTTCAATAAAATCTCTTCACAAGTGTTCAATTGTGAATCGCAAACGCATCGCTTTTGGTCCCATTGCTTCTGAAATCATAGAAGAATATGATCTAAATTACATCAGTTATATCTGTTACGTCAAGCGCAAAATTAGTGTATTTTCCTTATAATGGACAAGTATTCAGTCCCTTCTATCTTTGGATTGGTAACAGAATTTTGTGGAGGTAAATGTCCGTTCATATAAAGATATTTAATTTTTAAAATTGCGTCATGGTTATTCAATCATTGAAGCCGTACAAATATCGATTTCAAAAGAAAATTTCTTTTAGGTTGCCAAAAGGCCTCAATATTCCCTATTAAATCAAGTTTTTGATCAAAACTTGTATCGCATGTCGACAGTCATATCTGTTTCACCTAATATATGTCACTTCTCTCGTATTGACACATGTTCCCTTAGCTTTAGAATGGTTATAGTGTAAAGAAGAGTCAAAGCTCCTTTAATATCGTACTCTGATATTTCATATCATACGTCAATCCTGGTTCTGGAATCCACTGCTACAGCTTCGTGCAGTGTTAATATCGCTTGTTTCAAATTTGGCGTCACAGAAGCTCATTGTAGTCGTCTAACCAGAGCGCTAACTGGTCAGTTAAATAAAAATATATAAAATCAAGACTTTGTGTTCTGAATCTCCTGTATGGTTAAGCTATGATTCAGAGGTACTATTGTACCTATATTTACCTTCCACTTAGTGTGTACATGTCCCTCTTTTGCCCGACTTCATTTTTTTTTTAATGTATGTCAGAATTTAACAAAGGATGTTAAAAAAAAGTCCTTATTTCCAATACTTTGATTGAAAAAGCTTCATTGCTTAAAAATTCCTATGTGGGCAGGCTAAATGCCAATTATAAAATCGTTTATTTGCCCTCATTGTAGCATCCTGGTTAGAACATTTTCTGATCATTGTAAACTCAAATCTCCTGAATTTTGTAGTTGTGAATCAATATTGTTTGATTCTTTTAGCTCATATATGCCTGTTTTTCGATTGCTAGAAAGCTTTTATGTACTCCCGCCTATCCTGATATAAGTGTATCTCATTCTAAGAATTTAAACTAAAATATTAATCTGTCATTTTTCACCCAACGTGGTTATAAGCTTCAATGCTTCAAAATTCCTACGTGGATCGGCTTTATGCCCTAAATATTTATTTATTTTCTAATCCTTTTATGGTTTTTAGGTTTCTCAGGTATATGATGAAATCTGTAAAAAAAAAGGCTAGGCACAATTTTCCCGTTTGTTTGGATAACGTGCCGCTATCAAGCCTACCCCTTTTCTGATACCTGATAGGGGGAGGGGGGGTGTATGGAAATGTCCACGCTTGTCCACGGAGAGGAGGGTAGGGGTTTGGGTCATGTCCACGTGGACATACTTACTTCCAAAATATTTTCTTAAGGTGAATAAATATTAAGATGTTTAAACAGTTGATAGCCTCTTGAAGGCAAGTGATGAATATTGTAATTAAGAAATTATTTTTTTTTTAAATTATTTTATATCAGGTAATGCTTATTAGCTTTTTTTCAATACAATAAGGCAAAAAGTCGTGGTTTCTAATTGTCAAATTTTATTTAGAAAAAAAAAACAATTTCAAATCTGTCCACGTGGACATCCGGGGAGGGGTGGGGAGGTTTGCCAAATGTCCATGCTTGTCCACGGAAGGGGAGGAAGGGGTCAAAAATCTCATTTTTCTGTCCACGTGGTATCTGAACGGCCCCTTACCTACTTTTCTTCTGTTAAACTGGGAGGTTCCATTCAAAGTCCCCAATTGCACCCATTTTCTCATGATAAATATTAATTATAATATTTATTAAAGACCTTTAAACCTCATTCGGAGTCTATTCTAATTATAAAGATTTCAATAGAAAACTATTGTTAAACACTGTAAACTGATGTGAATCGGTGCAGTGTTTAGAGTATTGTTGCAATATTTCTGTCAATTTCAGCATTTTTTGCCCACAATTCACTTCAGGTGGTGTATTTTGTGAACGTGAACCAAACTTAATGAAAATAAATAAAGTTCAAAGAATTGTTAACGATAATGCCTTACTTCAGGGCAAAAATATTATAAGAAGTTTTAGATCTTTAATCTAGATTTTCAGCTAAAATCACAAAGCCAAATTCTTCTTGTATCAACTCGAAAGAACATTTTCTTCCATTTTACATTATTTTCTACGATCATGGAGATATCTAGGCACTGTTACGTCCTGTATAGTGTTATAATTAGTGTGCCAAAAGGTATTGTTAAAACGTCAAAAACTTCACTTTATTTTTTTTATCTTAGCTTTTAGGCCGAGAAGCGATTGCTTCACTTTATCCTATCGCTTTTTTTATGTTTACTAGTTAATAACTCAATATTTGTCTAAGATATCCCCAGTTTTTCGAAACACTATCTTGGATTTTGAAAGCACCACCTATATCAAACTTTGGAAAATTGATTAATTTTTTTGATGAAGAAAAAAAACTTAAATTACATTTATTTCTACGGAACACATTTTTTTTGTAAATTTAAAGTTCATCATATGAAAGCTTAAATTGAAAGCTTCGAGCCGTTAAAAAATTTCACACACTAATTTTTCAAAGTCAAAAACTTTAAAGACTAGTAAAAAAAAGTCTCGCATTGTCCAAAACTCATTTCACTTTTAAAATTTAGTTTTGAGTCTTAAAAATACAAAGGTGGAGTTTCCTGGCACGTCAAAGTGCCTTTTTTTAGTTAAAGTTAAATAAAGCTGAAAAAATCATGCAAATGAGTAATTTTGAGCCATTTATGAGTATAATTTCAACACAATTGCAACTGTTTGCTCAAGATTATTTTTTGCATGACTTATCAATCATTTTACATTTTTTCATTTAATTATAATTTATTATCAATGAGTCCAATAAACAGATTTCAGTAGAAATAGAAAGTAGGGTTAAAAATAACACCAATCAACTTACTTTATGAGTAAGGATACTAGGCCAATGTACACTAGATCTTGGCAGTCTTTGAATGCAAATCACAGGAACATGAAAAATTAATCGCAAAAAATTAACCAAAAACAGGATTAGCGCAACATGCAATAGAAGCGCAACACTGATTCGGCTTCAAGAAACCAGGAGTAAACAAGCGGAATCTGAGAGTTCGGGAAACCAGAGAAGCTGCCGAAAACCTACACATCCAAATAAGAGGAAAGGAGCGAACAGCAAATCAACAAACCTAAGTAGGAAAACTAGCTACCTACAACGGTCTCAATGCATAACTGAGAGGAGAGACAGTAAACAAACCGACAAGCAGCCGAACAGAATAAAATTGTTTTTTTTAGGATTTACTTTTGACACTTTACCAGTCTAAAACACTTTACGTGTCTAAAATAAAATTGTGCTGCTTTATTTTTTACACGAAACGTTACGTAATTTTTTAAAAGTTGTTTCACTCACCGAATAAACTCAATAAGTAAAAACCATATAAAAAGTCCCGTAATAAACTTTAATTCATACCTAATTTTAATTGTATTTATATTCGCTTTTACAATCAAGGAATTTATTGAGCCTTAAAGAATACCTACCTCAGGGCCGGATTCAAAACATTTTAAACGTGTAGATAACTGAAGATTAGTCCAGTATACTGTCTTCAACTTGCCATGTTGTTTGCGTAGAAGATAGTTTCTGGTATCTTCAAATGAAAATTGTTAATTGATTACGTGCGAACATTTGAGAAATTTCTCAAAAATGAAAGCTCTGATATAAGCTGCAAAATGCAAAATTTAATTCTCATTTTTTTATACCCTTATCACCAACTAAAATTCTTTTATTTGGAAAAATGACCGAATAAATATTTTAAATGATTTTCATTTCATCATTGATTGTCTGGTTTGTGCTTCACTGAAAAATATTTACCTAACGACAATTGGAAAGTATCATAAAAATTTGAAACATAGAATACAAAATCCGAAAAAATAAACAAAATAATTATATTCAAATTCAGATATAAGTTTAAGAACTCAAAATCTAAAATCGGGATATATTTAGAACCACCATTCAGTGTGTCAAATTTAAATCATAATTTCAAATCGTGTTTTGAAAAACAAAATATGAAGCAATTTAAAAAAAAAAGAGATTTAAAGTAACAATCAGATAAAAAGCAGAAATTGCACTTGAACTGAATTTCAATTTCATATCTTTGAAACACAAAAAACAAACTTTTTTATGAGATGTTTATTAATATGATTCTAATTAGATAAAAAAAATGTTATCAAATTGTTATTCTAAATGTGACAAAAGTTTCATTCGATACCCTCAAAGCTAAATTGGTTTGAGTGCAAAATTGATCGCTTGAAAAAAAAATCTAAATAGAGATTTAATGTTTAAAACACAGAATCAGTTATCATTGAAAAAAACAGGTAAGGAATCCAAATGTGTTTGGAATCTTAAACAAAGATCCTGAGTTCTCAAAAATCAGAAAAACCATGAAACTGAAGAAACAACACAAGACTTGAAAATCACAATGAATTGAATCTGGAAATAGATAATATTGAAAACATAGAAATACCTATTCATGTTAAGAGGCTCAATGATATCAGCAACTGAACTATGAGATCGTTTTAACGATTATAATCGTTATTATTTGAGAATGTCATTTGGAAAATGATATGCTGAATTCAGGATATATATTTCAGTAGATGATAAAATTTTAGTTAAATCAGTTGAAAATGTTTCAATACGAATTTCAAGTCGAAGTCAGAAATTGGAATGGAAATTCAATAAAGAAACGCAGTAGGGAGGGAAAAGGGTTTAGAATTTGTAAACCAACGGAAATTTCAATAATAATGATTGAAAAGTTAAAAGTTATAACACTCGATATTAACTTGGATGCTGCCCGGGATTTCTCTGTTCTCTCTAAGCGCTGTAAGCCAGTTATGGCGAAATTAGCTGCTATTTTAGTGTAGTAACCATTAGGGGAACTGGGGGTAAGACGCCCACGTTTAGAAGAATCTTTCATAACGCGAAAATGAAGGATGTAATCCAGTAATAAGACAATAGTTTTGAAAAGGGGACTGTTCTTCACCAGAATTATAAAAACAGGAACACTCAAACCAATAATATACGTCTAAATCATGGGTGGCCAAACCATGGCCCGCGAGCCACATGTGGCCCGCGACCAACTTTTTGTGGCCCGCGAAGCTCTTTTTGGAAAAGCCATGGTCTAAGAATTTGACATTTTTCTTGGTCTGCGTATATCATTTGGATAAATATATCTGAATCTACACTAACAAAATGCATAACAGAGATCTGAAAATCTCCTTGAAGTGATATAAACCAAAGGGATAAAAGTGTTTCAAAACTAATTTCGAGAAAACATGCTTTTAAATTATTTGGCAATTTTCCATTTATTTTTCGAACAGTTGTAATTTCCTTGAGCGTATGAGGATTTCTAATTATAAAAATCTTAAAAATTCACCATATTTAATTTGAATTATCAAGAATCGTTTGGAATTATTTACTCAAAATCGATCATTTTTGAACTTATATATACGTCTTTAGCTCTGAGGGTCTCATATAGTTTTACCAAACAGTATACAGTCACTGAAATAACGGTTTTCAAGTTATCAAAATTTTACGGTATTTGACACATTATCTGTAAATCCCATAACAAATTTTTCAATGTTTTCCGATTGGGATTTGGTGACTATATATCATTGGTTTAAAGAGCATTCAAGCGGACTCTAGTCTTAATATTGAGGAGTTTGAATAGCCTCAGAAAGATAATAAGATCGTATCAAAATCATTTAAAATTCGTAAAAAAATCACCGAATCTTATCATCATAATTAAAACAATAATTTTACATCAACTTCAACCATTCACAAATTGATTTCAATTTCAACAACTGCGTTCATCCATCCAAATTTAATCACTTTTTTCAAATATTGTAAAATATCGAAAGTTTGCTGTGAACATTTTTCACACCAGTTATTTTTTGCGAAGCTTTATGAAAATTAAACCAACTCCAAATAAATTTTAAATTAGTATTTTGCTTTGTATTTACGTACAAGTACATCAGTAATGAAAAACTAAACAAAATTTACAGTTCGGTAGTAGAATTCAACTAGAATCTGTTTTGTACTGACAAATCTCTCAGAAAAAACGATTTTTTTTCCCAAATTTTAAACTTACAAAAAGTGCAATGATTATCAAAGAATCAAACTCGTATTCATCCTGTATATAAAAGGCTTTTCCAATACACTTGTCAAATCGAGGTACTGGAAAATTTTAAAATAGTTGGATTGAGTTGAGGTTGAGTTCCGTACTTTGAAAAATCAATATTATTTATGATATAACTAGAGTTTGTTGAAAAAAGTATTCTTTTCAATGTCAAAAGCATGTGACGTTACTATTTCAACAATTACTATCTGCGGGTTTTTTTTAATTTGCCTATAAAATTTTTCTAAGAAGAACGGTAAACTTGAAAACTTTGAAAAATGGGCGGTCATTTTTTAATACTTAGAGACCATGAAATTGACTTAATATTCATTTACCAAGCAAGTTTTAATTGCCTTGAAAAGATTGATCTACATAAGATGGAATGATAAATCATTTCGTATTGCATAATATATAGCATAAAAATATGCTAGTAATAAAAATGACTCATAAAGATGAAACTATACTAAGGTTGCCAGAATTTTTTTAGTCCGTATCTAGGCCAGACAGATCCGTGCTATTTTATCTTAAACCCTGGCATAATCCAGGCATTTGATTTCAAAATTGGCTACCAAAAATCCGGGCAAATTTGGTAAATACCCAAAAACTACTAAAAAAATAAAAATTGAAAAAACTCCCGTAAAACTTAATAACAGATTTTAAATTTTATTTTAGGCTTCCATAAAATCTTTCATGATTATTTTTTATAATTTGCTCAAAAAATTCGCGTTTTGGACGCATAAATAAAAAAAAAAAAATAAAAATTGTGTTTTGTTCGATTCGGCAAAAAAGGTGAGAAAATACGGGCAAAATCCGAGCATTTTAAAATGAAATCCGGGCAACCAACCGGACCGGACTCTTCCCAAATTTTGTTTTAAATATCTGTGAAAACCCGGATAAAATCGGGTAATCTGGCAAGCTTTATCTATACTTGATATGACCCAGGCAAATGTTTTTTATAGCATTTTAAAAATCTTTTATTATTCGTTTTCTTCGAATATTTCGGAACAATTTGTTTTTTTTTTTGGCCCGCCAGCCAATCTCATTTCTGAAATTTGGCCCGTCTGTCGAAAATGTTGGCCACCCATGGTCTAAATCGTTAAATTTTGAAAGGCTTTCTAAAGCATGATATCCATTTCGGTTGGGGCAAAGTGCACATATGTGTGTACCCAAACGCGCCGGTTTACGTTTAATTCGTGTTTATTGATTCAAGTGCCTCCGAAAGGTTTTGCCAAGTAAAACACTTCTTTTTTATTTCGCAGATGGAGAAATGTATTGCTACGCGCAGTGCTGCCAGATATACTGACATTCTTGTGAAAAGTTGATTAAATCTATATGAAATAAAGGAATTTGCAAATATTTCCGTTTATATTCAAGTTATAGTTTTCCGATTCATCATAAAAATTTCTTTTAGAGTGTTTTGATATGAAATGCACATGAATTTAATCTAATATGAAACATGCTTATAGATAAACGGAGATGGCGCGTTTTGCCCTACCTAGACATGTTTATTAAAATCGTTCAAATAACAGAAATAATAGTTGAATAAGGAAGTTTTTCGTTGTGTGATGAATAAAAAGACCTATAATCATCATTAGAACAGATGACAGGTGATTTTTTAACTTTTAGATCCCGTAATTTCTTACGAAAAAAGTTGAAAAATTGCAAAAAAAAACTCCTAAAAACTATTGATTTTGTGTTTCGTGAAATTTAAGTAATCTATATATATAAAAAGCAATTTCTGTATGTTTGTTTGTTTGTTTGTTTGTTTGTTTGTTTGTTTGTTTGTCCTCTATAGACTCAGCCGTCTTATGTGTAAGGGATCGTCCAAAGGGGTCGTCCATATTAACTGTTCGCTATTTTTGCGATATTGACGTTATTATACATCGTATTCAGATGAAAATTGGTACACGATAGTTTTGAGTGACGTGCAATCGATTTAAGGTATCGAATTCAGTGTAAGGGGCCGGCGAAAGGGGTCGTCCATATTGAATTTTCAGTATCTTTGTGATATTGACGTTTTTATACATCGGATTGGGATGAAAATTTCCACGTAGGAATTATTAGGGACGAACAACTGTTTTCACTTATCCAAACTAAAATCTGGGGTCGGCCAAAGGGGTCGTCCATATGAACTATTCACTGTTGATGCGATATTGTCGTTAATATACATCGGATTCAGATGAAAATTGGTACACGAGAGTTTTTTTTTTTTCGGGTACTAAATTTAGTGTAAGGGTCCGGCAAAAGGGGTCGTCCATGTTAAACTTTCAATATTTTTGCAATGTCGTCGTTATTTTACATCGGATTGGGATGAAAATTTGCACACGGTAGTTTTCAGGGACGAGCAACCGATTTCAGATGTCAAATGCTTTGCCAGGGGTCGACGAAAGGGGTCGTCCATATAAATTAATTTCTCACTGTTTTAGCAATATTGACGTTATTATACAACGGATTGCTTTGAAAATTTGCACACGGGAGTTATGAGGGATGGGCAATCGATTTCAGTCATCAAAGGTTGTATAAGAGCCCCCGAAAGGGGTTTAGCTTTTTGGCAATAATTGCGTTGTTATGCAATGATCGAGTCGAAATTTATACACGTGGTTTATTGGCCGGTCAAAGGATTTCTGATTTCAAATTTAGTAGCAGAAGACAGACAAAGTGATCGACTAATATTTTTGCAATTATTACTCAACAATGAATTCAGAAGTGCGTCTGGAAAGTGCTTGGCAATTGGCTTTCATACAAACTATTCATGACATATTCCAAGTTGAAAGCGAAACGGAGTTCGTATGGGATCAGCTAGTAGATATATAAATCTTAGAAGGTTCCCAAATGTTTAGGAACGCATAATAGTGTAAATATAACAGACTTGCATATTCAGAAATGTTGAAAAATGTTTCTATAGTGAAATACTGATGGTGGCGCATCCTGTCGGCTCTGCGCATTTTATACCGAGTTCTCCTACTTGGAAACTAACGTAATAAAAAAACATTATTATTGTTCTAGACGTTTGTATATAATGACATGTTTCGATAAAAATGATGAAAAATAAGATGCCTCATATTGTTTTTAATTTTTTAGAATTTTTTTTCGAATTCGGTTTACATTATTTTTGTCCAGATTTTGAGTTGAAAATTTTAAGATTCATTACCAAGATTTTGATATTCTCCACCCGCAAAATTCGGGAGCACTCTTTTACTGCTAACTCTAGAGGACCCCTTTAACTTATGTAGGAGAAAAACTATTCTAGATATTATTTCACGGGGCAATCCTCCTATAAGCGAGAAAAAAATCTTATATGAAAGTCGTTGGTACAATCTCTTTGCAGTCTTGAAGATCTTCTATAAAAGTATATATCGATCTTACGAACGCTTAAGTAGAAAAATTGAACGCGTACAAAACAAATTTATTTTGCCCACTTATCAACAATATTTGAAAACGTATGGTTTATGTTTTATTTTTAAATTATCAGATATTATTCAAAATAGTGAAAATTTCTAGCTACTCAACCAAAACTTAAACACACTTTCGGAATTTTTCAGCATTCAAGACTTGAATTCAATATGTTATTGGAATAAATTATTCAATATGTTGTGTCGATTGTATCCCATTTACCCGAAACCCATTGCCCAGAATGAATTTTTCCCAGAATGACAAATACCCGAAATCAAACCCCAGAATGAACCATTTCCCAGAAAAAAATTCCCCAGAATGCACCATTTACCAGAAAATTTTTTCCCAGAATGGACCATTTCCCAGAATTTTTTTCCCCAGAATGAAACATTTACCAGAATGGCACAAATCCCAGATTTTTTTTCCTCTAGTATTTTTATTTGTTTTTTTTTCTAATGAATTCTTGTATATTTCATATGATTCGAAATTAATTTTTTCAAAATGATTTTTTAAATGAAACTACGACTTTGAAATTTTCCAGCTAAACTTATTTTAGAACCAATGTTGTGCTTTGTTTATGGTTTGGGTACTTTAATTGATTCAATGGTTACCATGGTCCTTTTAAAAACCGTTTTGGTATCCGACTCCTCACGCTGCGCTTTCGAACTTGAAAGACGGGGGATCACCCCTAGCTTTCACGCAGACCTAGGAAGCCCCGGCAGACCTAGACCAATGTCTTAGGGCCGCCGCTTCCGACGGCGGGTCGGCGGCCTCCTCGGAATTGGGAGCTTCGGCGGCTTTGTGCCGCCTCAACCCCTTCATCCTCGTTGGTTGCGGCTTTGCCGCAAAAGAATGAAGTTATGAAACCCCATTTTTTTGTAACAATTCCCTTTTTTTTTAAATAATTTCTAGTAAGGATAAATGTTTTCAATTTTCTGGGAAATGGTTCTTCAGGCGAAAAAATTTCTGGTATATGGTTAATTCTGGTGAAAAAATTTCTGGGAAATGGTACATTCGGCGAAAATTTTTCTGGGGAATGGTTCGTCTGGGGGAAAAAATTCTGGGGAATGGTTCTTTTTGGCGATTGGAATTCTGGGGATTTTTCATTCTGGGCAATGGTTTTCGGGTAAATGGAGTACAACCGTTGTGTCAAACAATATTTATCTCTGATTTTCATTAGTATCCTTCATATTCAGAGTGTTTATCACATATTAGTATCTAATTTAAAAAAAAACTCTCTGCGTGGACATAATTATCAACAAAATATGTGTTTATAGGGTGTCCCATTAGACTGAGTCGATTTGGGGTCATTTATGAATTTCTTAAACCCTGGGGTTTTAAAAGCTTCGTTATGGTTTAAAACTCATCCATGATTTTTTGCAGAATTTTTAAGTAACTTTTACATGAGCAAAATTGAATTTATAATTTTGTATGGGAAAAATGAATATTTTGTACTGGTATTGATCAACAATAAATTCAATTGACATCACTGCTTGTGCCTCGCAAAGCATTACATGAAAAGCAGTCATACAATACTTCGCTGTTCACACAGCAGTGATGTCAATTAAGTTTATTGTTGATCAATTCCAAAAGACATAACCCTTTTAAACAGCTAAAAACTATTTTGCCTTATAAGGTACAAAACTAAGGTCTTAGACGAATTGTTCAGCGGAAAATTTCCTTCGGAGAATTCATGAATGGGCACAAAAACCATAAGCAGGCTCGGCTCCACAGTAGAAACAAAAATTATGTAAAATTTTCAGGCCAAAAACCAGGTCCGGTGGACAAAACTTTTGACCGGAAAGTCATGCGTGCTAACATCAGTAAGAAGACTGCCTCAGACTGTTTAAAAAACTGGTTTAAACATTCTGAGCAAGAAATTTTGGTGAAGTGATCTTAGTTTTTAAGCTTTAAATACTTTTGTTGTTCAAAAAATTTGATAAAAACGAATAGCTCACGTTGATGACTTTTCATTAGATGTATGGAAGAACTAAAGATTACTGGGTCAGTGAGATTTCTATAATCCAATTTGTCCAAACCGTGACCTTAAATATCTTCTTGCGCAGCTCTACCAAAATTCAATTTTTCATTAAACTTTCACTTGATCTATCATGTGTTTTTCCAATGTCTAATATTGGTCCACATGTTAATCATTCGCGTCACGTGCACCTAATTTCACACGAGGTACACGAATATATTTTAGAATAAATCATTTGAAAACGCCATGCCATGGGACCAGATAAGCTGCCCGTTGCAATACTCACCATCTGGAAAACATTCATCCTCCGAAACAGGCAGCCTTAGCACAGAAAGTAAACATATTCCGTGACGCCAGCGATAAGAACCAGATTTAATACATTTTTCATTTTAATCTGCCCACAGCACAGAGAGACAGAGCTCATCTCATCTCATGCCGCCGTGCCACGTTTGGTTGGGATTGGATGAACTTGAATGAAGATGCTGCGAGCATCAACTCTATCGGTACATTAGACTCTTCTAACTGTATTTGCCTCGTAAAGTACTGGGAAAAGTGCACTTTCTCGCACGCAGCAGCAACTCCGAACCGCCATCCGATGAAATGCACTTTTGCCGGGGAAAAAGAAATATCGACCCACTAATAAACGACTGGGAAAAGCTATGAGAAAACGGAGCCAAACTATGAGAACGGCAAGCTCGATGAAGTTTGTTGCCACCCCTCGATGCCATCTAAGCGATTTATTTTACGACGGATGGCATAGCATAAATAGTTCAGATGGTGCTCAGCCCCTTTTCGAGCCAAATTTTCTCCAAAGTTCCGAATTGTTTTTGGATTCCCGAAACGATTTTATAACTCCATAACAAGTACCTCTACTTGACACTTTCTTGTTTCCTTAGCTTCCCCTGCACTGTCCATTTTGGTGTCCCCTCGATTGACAAGTGAACAAGTATACTTATAAAAAAAAGCGCCACTTTAATTCAATTCCGCTCGTGTACTGCTTCTTTAATTGAAGACAATTTACCGCTCCAGCAGTGAAGAGAACGTCGTCGTCGTCGTCGTTTGGCCGGACGAAGAAAAAAAACAGAAATGGGAACAATCGATGCGCTTGCTCCTTAAATTGCAAAACTGGGTGGGGAGCTTTGTCTTTCTGTTTTTGCTTCGTCGTCGTCGTCAATGGCGATTAACATGAACAAGTAGGTATTTGTAAGAAAGTGTGCCCTAGAATTACATGGTACAAAAATTTCAATCCAGAAAGAAAGTTCGGAGGTATTCGGTTAGTTAAGCACTATGAGTAAAAAAGAATAAAATATCATCATAATTGACTATGAAAGAAAAGTCCACCAAACTAAGTTTATCTTTTAAGAAAAATTTTATAGAAAGGCACCCTTACTATTACATAACCCATCCGGATCTATCTGGATGGGATATTGAAATAGTTGGATATTAAATGGATAAAAAATCAAAAAAGTGTTTGTGGCCACTTTTTTTTCTGTATTAAAGCTTGGTACCCATTATTTTTCGATTAAGATCATCTATCTAGGTATATGTAGAAAAATGGATTTCTGTCTGTTCCCTATAGACTCTGAAACTACTGATCCGCATTCCTTGAAACATGACAGGTGGATACTTTTGAGGTCTGGAAAGATTTCTATTATGATTAAAGTCTCCCTCTCACTAGAAGGGGGGAGGGGGTCTTTCAAACAAAAGACAAATGTTTGCATAGCTCGATAACTGATCATGAAATTAAACCGAATTTGGAAGGGGCGGGTATTAGAAGTCGAGGAATGTTTTCATGAATATTTGGAATCCCTCCCTCCTTCCAGTGGGAAGATTGGAAGGGGGAGATGGGCGTCCTTACAATTTTTTACATAATCTTAAAACTAAATACTTATGCTAATGGACAAAATTTGGCAAAGTAGGGTTTTGGTATACGAGAAATGTTTCAATAGTTATTTCGGACCCTTCCCTTCTTCCTGTGGAGATTTGAGAACTATTCAATCAAATGGAACCAAAAAAGGCTTGGAATAGTATTTGGGTACAAGAAATGGTTCTATGAATTTTTGTTCCACGAGCTGTTCCTTCCCGTGAGAAGATAGAAAATGGACAGGGGGCTCCTTAAAAATTTTCAACACAACTGGAAAACTACACATGTAAATGCAATCAAATTTAGCGTGGGAAGCTATTTGAAAAGCATGAATGTTTCTGTGTTATTTTTAGAACCCTCTATTGTTCCAGTGGGAAATTTTTAAGGGGGATTCCCATGTAATTTTTTAAATCACTCGAGAACTTATCCAGCAAATGTAACCAAATCCGGTTTGGGAGGGTATTTGAGTGCGAGGAACGTTTCTATGAATATTCGATACTACTGTCTCCTTCCAGTGGGATGATAGGAAGAAGAGAGGGGGGCTCCTTTACAATTTTTCATATAACTCGAGAACTAATCGAGCAAACGGAAACAAGTTTGGCATGGGAGGGCATTTGGATACGAGTAATGGTTATACAGTGGTTTTTTCGATTTTAACACGATCAAAAAAAATTGGAGTGAATTTGGCGAAAACGTGAAATTAGCGAAACTGTGAAAATACTATTTTGTTATGGTCTTAAATAATAAATATTCAATTCATAACTACTGGAAAAGCCGCCTTATGATAAGTTTTAATTATTTAGAAAATTGAGAATATTTTGGTAACCGAGAAAATAATTTAAGCTCATTACTCACTTCATAGTGTTAATACCATTCCAATTTTCGTTTGTAAAATATTTTCATCTTCTAAATTATGTTTAAATTTTCAACATACTTCCACAGTTTTCCCGTAATTGCTCGATAGCATAAGATGCCATCAAATGACAAAAAAATCTGATAACGTTGAACACTTTCCTAGGGTTTAATAAGTACCGTAAAACGGGGTAACATTGATCACCGGGGTAGCTTTCATCAACATGAAATTTTGCTACATAATCATCAATAGCTAAGTTTAACGTTAAAATATCTTAAAACTTTTTTCTACATTTTAAAACCTACATGTTGAGTTTCAAATTGGGTAAAATTTGGTTTGTTTTTGAAAATTTCAAATGTAAGTAAAAATGTTATTTCGTTTCTGATGAAATCAAAGCGTTTAGAAGCAGAAGGTTGATTTATGGGACAGTTCAACTTTTTTCCTTATTAAATGTATAGTTTTGATGTAGTTTTTGTTGTATTTTATGATATTTAAAAAAAAAAGGGACGTTTTCCAAGAGTAATCCAGTCTAGGACAAGGCCAGAAACCCTATAAAATAGTTAAGTATGAAGGAAAAAAATTAAAGGGGAATAGTGTGAGGGCTTAGCGAATTGAATGAAGGCAAAATTTCAATTTTTTATTGTAATTAAATTTTATAAATAATGCAAAAAAAATTAGCCCCTTAATTTATGCAGCATCATGGTACATCTTTTGATTTTAATTGTTGTTTGGCCTTAACACACGATATGCCTAAGTTAATCAATTACTAACATTTGTAAATAATATGAAGATGAAGGATACAACCTTAATGATCAAGAAAATTCGTTAAAACTGATCAATATTACCCCAAAGCATCAAATTCCAAACAAAGACGAAATGGATTTTTATATCAAATTTTAAGTAGTCTAATAAATTTTTGCAACCGTGTTTTACGTTCATAGGTGGCTAGTACTGGTTTTAAAAATATGAAACATGCTACATTCCCCTTAACAGAATAAATAAACGAGAAATATTGAAAAAAGTGATCAATCTTACCCCGTTTTACGGTATCAATAGATTCAAATGGATTTCATATTCGAATGATAATGTCAGGCGCAAATGAGAAAGTTCTGGAAAAATTAAAAACTATTCAAACACAGTTTTTGAAAAACAGTGAACGAAACAACTATAAAAGCAAGATGAACAAAAATCTTTTATACTTGTGAATACATTTTAAGACGCTACAATCCATTAGCGATTAGCGATAAACAGAACAACTTTTTTTAAAGAAAAGCGTGATAAAATTGAAAAATAACTGAACATAAGCGTGAATTTGGCGAGTTTTTTTTTTAAATTTAATTAATGTCCTTTTAAACCCTGAGTGTTCATTCGGGTCTTAATTTGGCGAGTTGCGATAAATCAGACAGTGGATAAAATCATAAAACTACTGTATGCTTATTTGAGACTCTCTTTTTCCTTCAATTCGGGATAAAGTTAAGAAAGAGGGGAGCTCCCATACAATTGTACACTTGGTGCTCCGCGAAGCTTTTGAAAGTGCTCCGCGACGTACGCAACGAAAATCATAAACCAACCTTGAAAAACTCAGATTTTTTTATCGAAGCATTAGAAAAAAAAATCACAGGGCATTTAGTACGAGTGAATAAATTTTATTTAGTTTGTTTTTACTGGCGACTAAAGCCTAGTCGTCAACTTGAACAATTTTTGCAGCAAGAAGCAGTCAATTATGTTTGTTAAAGTACAACAGAGTCCGCTCGATTTTGGCAACATTCGATTTTGGCGTCATCCGTTTAAACAGCATTTAAGAGATTTCATAGTCTGAAGTAAATGGGAGATCTAGCTTCTTTTGGAATTATAAGTCAGGAAGTGCATCACAATCCCGAAAGAGAAGATATTACAATTCCCAACGACGGTAATTTCATAAAACGGAGAGTTGATGAGTTGCGCCAACCGAAATTTTAGGCGACTGTTCATGCAAATACGAATTCGAATCCGTTTTGAACCGTTCGTTTTTGGCAACATCCATAAAAATAGTTTTTCAGGCATTTTTTTATTTATTTTTTTATTTTAAATCAATTAAAACCAATGTAAACCATAACATATGCATTAAATTTATTAGATTGGCTTGATTATAATAATTCATCGCAGTGAATAAAAATTATTCTTTACTTAAAACCTTTCTTAAAACTACCATAATTTTGTCAACAAATAAATTTCATGCTTGTATTATGATTAATAATTTTTGGGGATTAAAACGACTTTGTCAATCATTAGTGGAAATATATATAAGTTATTTTTATTATTGTCCAAACGTTTCGGCCATTTATTGTGGCCTTCTTCAGTGGGTAACTGTAAATTTATTGTAATTTTGTACATTGTCTAAATTTGTGTTATGTGAACATATTTTGTACTCACTAATTGTCAGGTTCGTTTTTAGTCTAATTTTTGTTGTGATTAAATATTGTAGTGCGAATTTTATCTGTGAATACTGTATCAAATATTTTAGTTTGAAAAATTGAACGTTTCCTATTTTTAAACTCATTGCGTCGAACATTGAACCGCAACGCTTCACCATTGGGCCCACTGAAAAAGGCCACAATAAATGGCTGAAACGTTTGGACAATAATAAAAATAACTCGGTTTTATTCCCACAAATCCTCAAAAATTATTAATCATCCAGTCGAGAAACGATATCAACATAATGATTAATTTCATGTAGTTTTTTCGAATAACGTGATTTATATTAAATCATTATTGTTTTAAACGCCTGCTACATGAATTATGACAGAAGTAAACAAATTTTTTCGTTGGTGGAAATAACTTTGTTTACCTCTAACTAAGAAATTTATGCTCAAAATTGTTTTGTTCGATTAAAAAAGTATAAAATTTAAAAAATAGTAACAATTTTGTAAATATGTTTTTCTTGTTTAAACATTTCTTATTGGATTTTTGAGATATTTAAATAGTTTAATTTTAAATAGTATTACAAAAAAATAATGCTAAAGAAGTAAGTACAGAATACCATATATGTATCTATGATTCCGTACATATGCAGTAGAAAGGGGTAATAATCTCATATTTCAACTTTTCCCCGCGATCCCGGGAATTTCCAGGAATAGGATGATCAGATTTACCGAATCCCGGGAACGTTAAAATGGCCGGGAAAGGACACTCTACTCTTCAGGTTGACTTATTTGGCTGACACTTTTCATAAAATGAAAGACAATCTTCGATTCAATCGGCAAAACCATTGCCTTCAAGATCAAAATAAAATTTTGAACAAAATCAACCAGAAATAACCTCGAAGTTATCATTCAAAAATTTCCAAGAGTTCAACGAGAATTTGCAGGTACGTACTATGACAATCACAACACTTTTCGTTTATAATATTTTTTTTATTCCTTGATGTAGAGTTAAACTAACAGGCCCACGTATCTAATACAGTCATTTACAATTACAATTACAAAGTTTTTCCGCAGGATTTGTTGAACAGCTTCCAGAAATATTTTCCCGAAAAATATCATAAAAAGATCGAAGACTTGAAATGGGTGAAACAGCCTTTTTCAGTGTCAAAGAAACCAGAATCGTTAACATTGCAAGAATATGAATGCTTGATAGATATGACATCGGATTCAAAACTTCAGGCATGATTTTCATCCAAGAAGTCGTTTGAGGAGTTTTGGTGTCAACTGAAAAATGAATTTCAAATTTTGTCCTAAACCAAACTTATTCTTCTGCCGTTTTCCACAACTTATCTATATGAGTCTAGATTTTCCACAAATCTCGCAACAGAGACAAAATACCAATCCCGACTTAACGCGGAACGCGGTGCTCCGCCAAAATGTCTGGATTTAAAAAGTGCTCCGCCGAGCAAATGATCTGAAAACCCCTGATTTAAGTAATAAACTTATGAGGCAAAGAATTCCAGAGTCATAAAAAAGGAATAAAACAATGATGAAAGAACAATATTCATAAAGTTTGAAAAATAGTTACCGTTTTGTTTTGAAGGAACATCTTATTGATTTTGGAATTGAATTTAAAATGTACTGCTAATAAATGAAAAGTTAAATAACTATCACTAATTTTATTAATTTTTAGAAGGTTGAGCCAAGCACACCGGATCAGCTTGTAGATATATATTTATATAGGGGAAAGTGTTCCTAAATGCGCCAAGCGGGTAAAATACAGCCGTTTGGAGAAAGCGCTGGTAAAACAACTTATCTAATAATTGCATTTTGTGGATAATAAACTATGAACATTAGACATAAAAGTAATTTATAAATTTACAAACCCAAAAATATTTTAAAATTCCTACAAGATTTGAATACTTTTTTATATACATTTTGACTTTTTTTTTTAAAATAAAACAATAAGAAATTCAAAACAAAAAAATGGGTGATTTTGGTATTTTATTATAAAAATGATAAATACAGCAAATTAAAGCTGTTTTGAAGGTTTAATAAGGCCGGAACAAATATCAATTTCTTCTTTTGTCATCCCCCCCCCCCCCCCTTCGAAATTTCCTAAAAACCTGAAGGGGGACATAAATAAAGTTTGAAGTATTCAACGTAAATTTCGGAAAGTTTATCAAATATCCGAAAGATTACAAGAGCAAAATACAAATCGTGAAAGATGGAAGTTTTATAAGCTTTGTATGCTGACCTCAACCACCCCCCCCCCTTTGCGATGATCCAACTCCCAGTGACAAAAGAATGATTTGAAATTTGTTACGACTTAATGATAAGAAAGTGAAATAAGGGAATTTTTTTAATTTGAGCCCATCAAAATTGTAAAATGCCTCTCTCCTGAAACAATAAAAGGTTAAATAGTAAAAAACTAGAACTTCGAATCTAAGCCCTAATAAACACCTTGAAAGGAAATTAAAGATCTTAAAACAAATTTGACAAAGTTTTATCGATGACTGAAATTTTGCTAAAAATATCAAAAGGCGCATTTAAACCGCACGGTGTAAGGTCCGGCAATTAAGACAACTTTTATAACAAAATCGATTTCTCGAAATCTGAGCGAGCTTTTAACTTAAAAATTACACTCATTTATAGAAAATAGATGTCTGCTTATGAGTTTATACTTTTTTACCACATATTTGTTGAAATATTCGAAAGAATCAGTATTTTGCTTAAGGGGGGGGGGGGGGGGGGTAGGGTCTAACGGGTATAAAAAAACACCATTTTCACGATTTATTTCTAGAGCTATCGTTCAAACAAATGTATTCAAATTTTTTGCATTATACAAAGCATTGTTAAAAGAACATTTAGTAATTTTTTCGTAGAAAAATATTGAAAAATGAGCCGGTGACGGAGCACTTTCGAGGATGCTTTTTAGAAAACAGGATTTGCGGTGGACACTGTATCTCAGCACAGAATCATCTGAAGTCAAAAAATCAGAGCAAAATATTTATAACAGATGTTTTTCTGGACCCCAACGTTTTTATTTTACTAAAAAAAATTTTATGAAATTTTTGTGGTTGTTTAAAAACTACGATTTTTCACGAAAAAATCCGCCATTTTTCACCTGTAAAATCTCCCCAAAGTAAAAAAAAAAACAAAAAAGAAAAACGTTGGGGTCTGGTATTTTATATGTAGAAAATATGTTCCAAATTTGAAAAGAATCGGATAAGTAGTTTTCAAATGACGATGTCCACGGACTTTAAAAATGTGCTTTCGAGAAAAACGCGTTTGAAGTTTCTGCTCTTGCTTTCTTGCGGTATTAGATAGGAGGAGATAAAGGCCTATAATTTCTATAGTTTTGCATCAATTGACTTGAAAATTTGACACAACATTCTTGAAATGTTTTACATTAAGAAAATAAAAAAATAAAAAAATCAATTTTTTGAAAGTGTTAGACCCTACCCCCCCCCCCCCCCCCCTTAATGGGCTCGTGTTTGTCTTCAATAGGCTCAGCCGTAAGAACTAGAGAGCTGAAATTTGGCATGGGTGCTTATTGAGATCATGATGAAAAATGTTTTCAGACTTTCGGATGACCCCTTTTCAAGGGGGTCGTCCATACAACACAAACACTGTTTTAGCAATATTGACGTTATAAAACATCGGATCGAGTTGAAAATTTACACACGTCTGTTTTTAGGGACGAACAATCGATTTCCGGTTTCCAATTTTGTTTTGGAATATGAGAGTTTTGAGGTACAGGCAATTGATTACAGGTGAAACTCAGTGAAATGGCCGGCAAAAGGGGTCGTCCATTTTAATTTTTCAATATGTTTGTAATATTTACGTTATTATACATGGCTTTGAGATGAAAATTAGCAGATTGGAGATATTCAGGAAGAACAATTTATTCCAACTATCCAATTTCGAGTCAGGGGTTGGTCAAAAGGGTGGTTCATATTAACTGTTCATTGTTTTTGCGATAATGACGTTATGATACTTAGATTGGGATGAAAATTTGCACACGGGAGTTTTTAGTGGCGTGCAATCGATTGTATGTGTCAACAAGGTGTCAATCCATATTACTTGTCATGATTTTGCATCAGATGGAGACTTTGTACATGGAAATTTCGAGGGACGAATTTTTTATTTCAGGTTTCAAGTATTGGGTTAGGGGCGGCGAAAGGGTTCTTCCTTATCAATTTTTCACTGTTCACACAAATCAAATAAAAATAATTGATTTTAGATACGCCATGCCGGTTTATATTGAACAAATATATAGGTTTACATAATTAACATTATCCGTGGTGGAAAGCATTTAAACTATTAATTTGACTTATGTGGGATGCTTTCTCTCTAAAAAAAATTGAAATATGAATGAAAATAGTTTCAAGAAAAGAAATAAAATCTTATTCAGCTGACCTGGACAACCGTGACGGCGAATGCAACTAAGAAGTAAGGGAAAAAGAAATTTGATTTTTCATAGGCTCCGGTATCCAACCCCAAAAAAGTCGATGGCCTGCCTGCCAAATCTTGAACGGAAATGGATCCACCAATTCACGGGTCCGAAGATGTGGCCCAAAGATTCCTGAAATCCTATTTGATGAGTTCTTCCCAAAAACACTCTTCAACATTGAGTGGAGGCGAGTATAAATGATTTCAATTAATCTGATCATTTGCTTTAATAATCTACATGAGGCGTTTGGCTAGAATCTCCACGCTTTATTCCTTCCCTTTTTCCAGCATCTTTTGCCGTATTACTACATGGTCGGCCTGGCCGAAGTAATATTTGCAATGCATTTTTAAATGTAACAGACCTTCAAATGGATCCGATACAGCAAATTTGTGTTTCTATTTACACGGTAGGTATAAAAAAACACGTTTTAGGAAATAAAATAAAGTATAGAAACTGTTTTACACCACTTTGGAAATGAAAACCAGTAATAAAAATAATACAAAGCCTTTAAAAGTTTAAACTGTTGCTTGGAAAATCACATTAAAAATATATTCGAAGTTGAGCATGGCTTGTCGATTTTACGGCTATGGCTCAAAAGTTTCAAAATAATTTTTAATGACGGAAACATAAAATGATGAAATCATCAAGATGATCAATATTCTTCAATAAAATGTAATCTAGACTAAAAACTCGGTATTTTTTCGTTTATCAAACCCCTAACAAATCAGAAAAATCATTCATTCGTACAAACCTTCAGTCACCCGCCCACTTTTGGGAAAGGTATCGGTGGGCACCTTCACTTCGGGCATTTCAGATATCGAAAAGTGTGCCATGTTTTCGAGGTGGTTGCTTTGCTGTCAGCAGGTTTCGCTCTGAGTTTCAGGTGCTTTTCCCCGAAAAACACACTCATCTGCAGCAGCCTCCACGAGTGGTTCCTTTTTCTCTGGATATTTTTCACAGGCTTCTTCCAGAAGCCAACAAGATGAAAAAAAAAACACTCACAGCAATATTCGCACACCCATACACGTGTCGAAGCACATTCACTGTGACTGATGACGGCGACGATTGTGGGGTCTTGGGGTTATGTTGTGAGGAGCCAACCAGAAACTGTGCACTTTTCACTTTCTCTGCAGATGCAATTACACAACTGTCGATGGACCAGCCATCTCACACTGCTGCTGCCATGTGACTGTCTGTTCAATTCCGCGAAGCAGCTGTATTGACTACATCGATATTGCAAGTTACTTTTGTGATCATTACAGCTGCTGCAACTGCTGTTGACCGCCTATCGCCTTTCTGATGTTGATGTTTTATTCGCAATCGTGTTATTCAATTCCGTGCTCGATGAAGCTCGTTCTGCTTCGGTGGGTCTCGCAGAAGTATGGCGACGTTATAATGTGAACTTTGCTTTGTGCTTTGTCAACTTTTTTTTGCGTCGCTTTCAAAACTCCACACCACAGCTACAGTAGAAAGTAAATATTTTCACATTTCTAAAGTTCACCTTGGTTCGATGGACCAACAAGTAACGAGTTGGGAAACAAGTTCAGAACTAGAACAAGCTGACAGCGAAACGCCCATAACAGTTTCGAGAATGAATGCACACCCTACGGTAAATGTTGGTTGAATCCGCACAGGCTTGTTCACCAAAGCAGCTATTTATGTCACATTCTGGTACACACCAAAAAATATCATGAGTAAACCCGTCTGTGATCACACACAGGTATACCGTAGGCTAAACCATGATTGTCTGAACAACAAACTAGAACGGCACACAGAGAGCACAATTTTACGATATTTTTTCTGTTATTTGGTAGTTCAAACAGAGCTATTGACCGTAATACCAAACCAGCTTCAAGAGCCGTAAAAGTTGACCGGACCGAGCTATCGTCCACTCGACCGTACTATTTGGCGTTCCGAGAGCAACAAACTGGCTAGATGGGCAACGTAGACCATTTTCAGAACGATGGGAGCTGGAGAGTGGAAAAATGAAATACGCACACACATTTCCAGTTGTTGACAGTGTGCTTCCTACAGCTAGAATATCTTAAATTGACAGCTTGATCACACTTCACTAGATTCATGACAGGCGAGCAAGCTTCGACAATTTTCATGTTTGCACTCAGCTAAATTTGACAGCGTTGAAACTTGACTATTGATTGACTATTCTGTTCTAGACAAAAAATTCTTTATTTTTTATCCATGATAAAAGCCTATATCATCGAAGCACACTGTAAAAACATTCTCTCTGAAGCAGCGCCCTGTTTGGTGCAGTGCAGGTAAAAGCGGAAAACCTCACCCATACTTTTCTACTCAGGGATGGGTGGAGAAGTTGAAAATTATTTCTCTGCTGATCTCACAATTTCCACTTTTCTCCCAATAATGTTGACTTGTTCTCTCTTTATCTCAGTAAAAGAGAAATGTTGGGAGAGTTCTCCCATGCCATGATCGATCCTTTCCTCAATGAAGCAACTGGTGGTAGGTACCTAGGTAACTAGCTAGACCTTGTGAAGGCCTTGACGTTTATGTTGCCTTCGCTATCATTGGATGGCTTCTGTCGTAGCGATGAGTGCGTTCAATGATGGTAGAAGCATAATTTGAACGCGGCGGCAGAGCGACGGAAATGTGGATTTCCGTTGTACAACTATCAATTAATGAGAATGATGGTAAGTCTAAAACGGTAGACTTACATTATAAGTTTAGAAGAATGCTATATAGTCTTTAAATAGGGCTGAGTGAGCTTTTAAGAGACCGTTCTATGGAGATTTTGGTTACTTGGGTATGAAATATCGATGACAAAGCCAACATAACTGTATATAACTTCTAGACAAGTCCATAATATTGGATTCGAAAAGAAACAAATTTGTATGAAAAAGCCCAAAAACAACTTAAGTACCATATAAACCTACAAGGCAACTATACTATACTTAAGTACCATATAAACCTACAAGGCAACTATACATCTTCGTTATTATAACATTTATAAACCGGAGATTTTTCAATAAGTTTGAAACACCTTTTTTACCATACGGATTCATAAAAACATAGCCAAGATCTGTTAAAGATAGGGGAGAAGCGGGCTATATGCTCCTACTAAGCGGAATACTGATTTTATCAAATATTACATCGAAAATGTGTACAAAAACTATATACACATGAGCAGACATCTGTTTTCTATAGATTGGAGTAATTTATATGTTGGAATCTCCTTCAGTTTTTGAGAAATCGATTTTATTATAACTGTTGTCCAAATTGACGAACCTTGTAAGCGTCAGATAACACTTCCATCGAGGTTGTAGTGATTTGTCGCGGTTAATTGTAGTTTTTTAATATCGCAGTGAGGGAAAATGATGGGTGATGGTTTTCCCCAAATAGTGTAGTCTTCAAAGCCGACGACAGCGCCACAAGCCACCAGTATGCAGCCAGGAAGCCTCAACACCTGACAACCAGAGGGCCATTCACGGTAACCCAAGCTGCTTGGTAACCACCGTAGCGACGCCCGACGAGCTGCCGAAGGCGAAGCGATCGTGTCCGCCATAATGGGAGAGCAACGACCTGTACTCGCGGTTCAAGGACGGTCAAAGGCGACTACCTGGTGCTGGCTCACTTCCAATAGTACCACAAAACTGCGAAGTACAAAGTGCACAATACATCCAGCACACAAAGCCAGCTAAGTGTTGAAAGCCAGACACCAGGTAAGCCATCAGACGGAACACTAACGCCGTATTATTACCCAGGACCCCTAAGTTTTGGCCAAAAGAAACCATTTGGCGGGACAGAAGCCAACCTTTGTCCCTGATCCCTGGTCCCTGAATCGGCCTTGGTAGTTAGTCCCGGTCGTCACGGATAGCAGTTATCCGCCGGATGATCCCACGTCGAAGGGGGTTGTCGATTCCGCAATACGAACCCTTCGGAACGACCAACCAGCTCTCCAACCCGCTAATTCGTCCTCGCCGTAGAGATTCACGGAAGGAAATTCCCGGTTGCCGGCCGGAATTGGACCGACAGAGTTGTTGGTCAGCAGTATCGTCATCATCGCCGTAGGTCCGCCTGTTTCAACAGCGACAACCAGGGCTTGGCCCTTAAAGGTACCGTATCTTTCTAGTCATTACTAGTTTGCGCATTGCAATTGTCAAATAAAGGTAGAGAAGTACATAATTGGGGTTTTCCTGATCTTAGAGTTCGAACTCCCTGCGATTTCTTTTGGTAAGCGAGCCGCCCTGAGGCCTAATAAAGGGAGTCCCTGTAACGCCGGTGGGGTGGTAGGTTTCAAACTTACAACCTCAAATCGTACGGGCTAAATGCGCCTATTTATGTTTTAGGCAAAATATCTGTTTTTTGGCAATATTTCCGTATAATTTCATTGGGAATGCTAGAAATTGGTAACTTTCATACGATAAAGTTGAAGTTTTATGAAAATCTATTTCTTTTATTATTTTGTAGAATAAAACAAAATTTAGGCAGTTCATCCATAAGAAAAACCGTATCAAATCTGTTTTCAGATTTTCAATTATTTCTAAACGTGTTAATTAGAGCTTAAATTCGAAGTTTCGATAATAAAAGTCATATATTTATGCCATTTGACCTGTTATTTTAGCATAGCGGCATATTACAAACATGATGGGGGCATACGAAAACACTCTCTTATTCCACTTTCCAATCATTATGAAACAGCCATAAAAGCTTGAATATGTTTTGCTTCTAAGGTTCATTTGAAAAAGAAACAAAAACCACAATTTTTTTTGTTTTGAGCTTCTTTACGTATAATTTTTTAAAGTCAAAATATTACATCAAAAGGTATCAAAACCTTGTATGAATTTTTAATTTTTTTTGAGTTGGTTTTGGAAACCTTTCCCCTGCAAAATTCTTGTGACAGAAAAAAAATCTCGAATAAACCGATTCTCTCCAATACACAATGGTTTTATACTCGAAAATCGTGATCATGGGCTTTTGGAGGCTAAGACGTCAAAAGTTCTCAATCGAATGTTTTACAATGTTTCTTTTGTTGAAAATGCGCATGATTTGCTGATACTTTTTTCCTGATCAATTCACCTTTAAAGTGAGATAATTTATCTATTTTTTTAGTTTATCATCTCATCACGACGACGTCTTCGTAAAAGTTGTAGATTATTCAATTTTTAAAAACTGTTTAGCAGTCACCAAAGCTCTATCTTTTGAAACAAATGTTCAAAAAGCTTTTTTTTCAAAAATTGTAAAAAATTTCAAAAAAATCTCCAAAAACGAATTTATTGAAATTTTTTTAAAAGCACATTTTAACACCCACTTGGTATGAAAGAATTGAGACAATTTTGAAATTCTAAAAATTTCTTCAAGATGTAAAAATTTAATTTTAAAGCTTAATAGCTTTTCGAATGATTTCATTTGAAAATAGCATGTTTTCAGGCATCAATATCTATGAAGGTTGCAAACATTTAAAAAGAAGAACATATGCATTTGAAAGGGCAACCTAAAAACTTTCATAAGCATATAATTTCATTTGTACAGTAGAACCCCACTTATTCGAGCTTCCACGTGATTGGGAAATTTCCAATCGACTGTCTTTCTGTAATGTAATTTAAAAGTCAAATCTAATTCATACAATCTAAATTATATGCCCATGGACGTTGAAAGGTTTTAAAGAGCAATCTCAAATGTTTATGTTTTCAAATGTTCTCAATCTTCAGAGATACTGATGTCTGAAAACATGTTATTTTCAAATGACATTTTTCTAAAAATGCCATTAAACTTCTAGATTATAAGAGACTTTAGATCTTCGAAAAAGTTGAAAAGTTTTAGAATTATCGCAACTCTTTCATTCAAAGTGGGAAACGGAATTTGCTCCAAGATAGAATTAAAGAAATTTCCATTCCTGAGTTAACTTTTTGAACTAAAAATCTCTTTTAACATTCGTTTTGATGCTCGCTAAAAAAAATTTTTTAGTTGAATAAGCTACAACTTTTATGAAGACCTCTTTGTGATTACTAAACTAAACTAAACTAAAAAATTAGAAAAATGTTCTCACTTTTAGGTGAATTAATCAGAAAAAAAGATTTACCAAACCTTCCCCTTTTAAACAAAATGAAACATTGTAGAACAAACAATTGACAAATTTTGACATCTAAGTATTTAAAAAGCCCATGATCACGATTTTTTAAAATTAAAACCCCTGCACAATGAGGAAAAAGTGTGTATAACCGTGAAGAAATTCAATTACTTGCGTCCTACTTGATCCAAATCTATGAAAATATAAATTTTCTGAGTAAAAATTTCCGGAGAATCGATTGGACATAGTTTCAGATGCCGCTCAAGCTTACGAACGAAGATATATCTAGCTCCTGATTAGGACAAGAAAATGTTGAACAACATTAGACCTATCTAGTGTAATTTCGATCGAGGAACCATATGAAGGCTGTTTGAGTCACCAAACGCATCTGGAAATGGACGTATGAACGTCTTACTCTCAATTGCCCTGCATGCTCCATTAATTTGAAAAAGCATGTTTGGACTTGAAATTTTGTATCAAATGAGACCTTTCTCGTGCGATTTTTTCCGAAAAGTCAAATGAAGACTGATAATGGAGTTATGTAATTTTTAAAAATCTTAATTCCCCCACATTTTTAAAATACATCAGAAAAAGTACGTTCTGACTTGAAAATTTTGAACCAAATCAGACTTATCTTGTGTGAGTTTTTCCAAGAAATCGAGTGAAGGATGTTTAAGCTTTCACAGGCTTTGTTAAATAAAGTGATGGCTGATTTTACCCTCGATTCCTCTATAAATTATTCAAACAGTAAGCACAGACTTGAAAATTTTGAATAAAATAAAACCTATGTGGGTTGTTTTTTCCCGAGGAATCGATTGGCGACTATTTACATCGCCACCATGCATCGTATAATGAAGTTATGGCCGTTCTTACCCAAAATTCCCTTACATTTTTCAAATATTTAAACCATAACTCCATTTTACGAAGCGTGCTCTGCCTCAGACAGTCTCGATGAGATTTTTCTGAAAAAAAAAATACACACACAAAATAAGTCTCATTTGGTACCAAATTATCAAGTATTTATAAACATGCATTTCTTTGAAATATTTGAAAACTGTAGGAGAATGGAGGGTAAAGCAGCCAAAACTTCATTTTCAGATGCGTGAGAAGGTTCAAATAGCTTTAATTCGATTTCTAGGAAAAAATCACACCAGTATCGATTTGTTCTAAAATTTTCCTTGGCGAATAAGCTCTGCATTAATTGAAAAACATAGGGAAATTGATGGTAAAATAGCAAAAACTCCAGTTTTCGATGCTTGGGTTGGCTGAAATAGCTTGCGTTTGATTCCTGGGATAAAAATCACACAAGATAAGTCTTTTTTTTCCATATTTGTCAGGCATTTTAACAAGATAAGTATCACTTGGTTCAGAATTCTTAAGTTAGAACCTGTAGTGTTTCTGAATTATTTGAATAATATAGGGCATTGGTCGGCAACCTTTTGAGTAGAAAGAGCCAAAAACAATAAGTTTACAAAATTTATGAGATTCAAAGAGCCACATAATCGTTTTTGCGACAAAACTCAGTATATCGTTTCCTGAATCAATAAAAAGAAAACCAACCTTTTAAGTCATAAAAAAGTTTTCTTTTTTAATTACGTTCTTCTAGAGGTATGAATAGTTGAAATAACCAAAATAAATTAATTTAGAAGTTGGGTATCATGTGTAAGAAACAATTTATAACCCTGTTAAAAGAGATAAAATCTGACAAACTCTTGATAGCAACGGAGCATTTAAATGTTTCAGAAATAAAGGTTGAATTAAGTTTAATTTTTTACATTAGATAAATTTGGTCTTCGTGTTTCATGCAACTTATGGCATTTTTTAATTCTAAAGAATTTATAGCTCCTAGCGTATGCGTCTGCAGAATTATACGCATAAGAAAAAAACAACACAGTTTTGCGTCAGAATAGAGTTTTTGGCAGCGAATAATAATTGAACTATTTCGAAAACTTAATGGTAACCTTCTATGAATCTATAAAATTTCATAATCTTTAGATGTCTCCACTGAAAAGGACATAACTTTTCTCCGATAAGGCCGATAAATTAAAGTAACAAAACATAAATTACGGTGATAAATCTTTTCATAAAAATGAATAACTTTGGCCAAATAGAAATCAAAAACACTGTATGGTTAATCTGGTAAAAAAAACTTATCAGTACGATCAAAGTGTTTTAATGGCATGATCAATCAGTAGGGGAGTGTGGGGTGTCATGGGCCACTTTTTTCTAAGCTTGATATCTTTTTAATTAAGAACGATAAAAATAAAAAACAAATGGATAGATTTTCTACATTTTTAGGGATCATAAGGCATTATTTTTAAATTTTTAATAAATCAATTTCCCCGAGTTCTACCTGTTTTAAAAAAAGTATTTTTTTTTTTGGGTTTTGAAAAATTGTGGGGAATAATTTGCCACCAAATCCAAATTGACTAGATAACGTGCAAAGTCTATGAATTAATGTGAATTAATTTAGTTATTTTAAAGCATTTTCAGATGAGGAAATAAAAAAAGAGAGTTGTGTATGATCGGATCATAATGATCCTAAAATAAATTCCTAAAATCTGGCTCGCGAACGTTTTGGTAAAATTCCTTTTATAGGATGGCGTATGAAAACTTTACAGAAAAGAAAAACGTATTTTAAGTTCTGAATGTCTGTCAAAGTATAAATGGTTCGTAAAAATATAGGTGGCCCAAGATACCCCACAAAATGTGGCCCAGGATTCCGCACAAGTTTTGATTTGCAAATGGATTACTTTTGTATGACTTATTGATATTTCATCACAAATTGCTTTTCCATGTAATAGAACATGACAAAACTAAGATCGTAAGCGGATGAGCATATTTTTGTTATTTGTTTTGTTTTGTTTTATTTTGTTTTGTTGTTTGTTTGTTTGTTTTTTTTTTGTTTCAAATATCTGGGTAAACCCGAATTAAACTTGGCTTTTTTCCCCTTTCTAGTTATCTTTTAAATGATTTAAATCAAATCCTTAAAATTCACGATGAATAACTCTAAAACAGTCATGAATGATTTAAAATCGTGGAATAAATATGCCTTGTGTATTCCATAATAAAAAATCTCACAACTAAGATAATTTCTACCAAGTATATAAACTTACTATTTTATTTTGTTAATATTTACCTTCAATTTTTACTATATATTCTGAAAACTCCTTTTGATTCTCACTTCACTTATCAAATCACCATAAAAGAACCCATTCTTCGGGATGTAACTTAACAACTGAGAAATTGACCATTCTTGAATGTTTCTTCGCGAAAAAAAAACATTCAAACAGAACCCAAAGGAAGACACAAATCTCACACAAACCAACAACCTCGCTCCAGATAATCCAGAAGTAGGGGCTTAACGAATCCCGCTTTTTCTTCAAGTCATGCATGTGTCCACTGGCTAGAATGAAGGTTACGATTCAAGGCTCCCCTCTTCTGGTGGGCCAGCATCGCTTGCCCCAAACACAGGTATGAGGTCTTCTCTCGGTTTCGGTTTCCTTCAACCGGTGACGTTGTTGATGTTGTTGTTATCGTGTTGTTGATCGCGTTTACAATCCATCCTCAGCCGTTTGCGCACGCCAGCACCCCGTTAAGTTGAGGTCACATTCTTGCCATAGGATCAAGCGCGAAAGGCGATGGGAAAAGTGAGTTTTTTTCTTAAGGGGAAATAGTGACATAGAAATAATTTGTTTTAAAGCTTTTAATTGAGAATTGAAATGATTGAAATAGTTTTGGGTTTCCGGAACTTTTATTTCAATGAAAACTTATTTCCAAAAAAGTTACCTATAAATATTTCAATTCTACATGTCAAAGTATAATTCTTAATTGTTATGGTTAAAATTTTGATGACAAAATCAGATTCTTCCAAAGCTCATAAAAACGAACAAAAACATTCCTCCTTAGTTCTTAACAAATTTTTGGACGATGCGTTGGTTCTAGAGTCTCTCACGACAAAGTTACTGACTTAGCTGACGTACCTCAAGAGCCATGTAGAACGAATGATTTGGTTTTACTTTTTTTTTGTCTCAGTTGTCCCTTTCGAGTCACATTGGTGAAAAACAGGTTGAACTGCCAGCGTCCACGACGGTCGATTTAAAACCCTTAAAAGAGGTTTTTCACCTTACTCATGACATGGAAATGGTTTGTTTGCACAGGAGCTCGAACGAGTTGACCGGAAGTTCCAATTCGCCGGAAAGCTGGTATTGCTTTTTTTTTTACAAGCGAAAACCATCAACTTAAATCGGGTATCTATAATTTAAAAAATTCCCATACGATCAAGTGTTGAAAAAAATGGTGTCCACCACGAATATTCGGCAAGTACAGAATTAAAATTTACAAAAACTAATATGTTTGGTTTTAATGTGAAAATTTTATTGTATTTACTTCCTTAGGCTGGAATCAATTTCTTTTTTGTCATTTGTTTTTCGCATTATTTTTTATTATTCCCCCCCTCGCGGTGTTCCAACTCTGAGTGACAAAAAGGGTTAGAAATTTGTTCCGGCCTTATTTATAGAAATAATCTTAGAAATTCAGATTTATATAACAACAAACAGAAAATTAAATGATCATTAAAATTTAAATTTTAAATTTGTCAACAGATGTTTCTTCTCGTTTATAGATATCTTTCGTTGATCTCGTTTACAGATACCTTTCGTTCACATTCTTTTGAAAACAATAGAATCATTTCAAATTCAGTCAAAATTTTAGGCTACATTTCGGCTACAAAGACTAAAGGTGGATATGAGTAATCAATCAAGCTAAGCTAAAACCATCATTGAATAATTGTTGACGTGTTTTTTAACGAAGTGTCAACCATCTCGTAATGTTTTAGTCAGATTTGGCAAGCTGTCATTACAGCAAAGTCGTTCAAAAATGGTATGAAAAGAAAGGGGTCCAGATTGTTTCGAAAATCCGTAACCCTTTCAACTGCGCTCAATTTCGTAGCCCTGTTGAGAAATACTGGGAAATCATGAAGAAGAGACTTATGGCAAAGGGAAAGGTCACTAAAGACATCAATCAGATAAAGACCTGGTGGAATAAGATAGTTAAAACGATGGACGAAGAAGGTGTGCGCCACGCCCCCTAATGGGCCGTGTTACAGGAAAAAATCGAGAATTCTTTCGAAACCCTGACTTACCTACTATTCTACTATTCAATAATGGCAGATAGTATCTCTTTATTAGAAGATGTATGAACTTAAGGTACACACTAATTTGGCGGAACACTTTAAAATACTAAAATTGACTCGTTATTTGGGACCGCTGATATCTATCAAATAACGGGTCATTTTGTCGATTCAAATTTACACTTTTTTTTTTAAAACAGCCCGCAAACGCTTCAAGTCGGGTAGTTTTAGGACTTGAAATATTTTCAGTGGTCATGTTTTCCAGAAAAAACTTTCGACTGCTTGTGAAATTAACGGGACAAGAAGGATATAATCGTATGTGTTTTATTGCTTAAATATGCTTCAATTTATTATTGTAGTCTATCAACTATATTTCTCGTTACACCGGCCAGGAATTCCAAAAATATGAAAAATTCCAATTGAAAAACTATATTGCGGATCTTCTACTACAACGGCAATACGGCAAGCCACTGATGCGGATTTAGCGGGAAAGCGACAGATAATAAGGCATAAATCTTAGTAATTCTCCTCTGAGCTGAAGGAAAGTTTAATAAATTATTTGCTAGAGCAGATGCCCAACACTAATCAATTTTTTTTAGACTTCTGTATCTTATTGCCACTCATCCGGAAAAGGTTTTCTAACTGATCAACAATAGGTAAAGGAAAACCAGTGCCTTTTATTTGCAAATATTAATAATTTTTATTTCATATTTATGGTAAAATTTGATTAATAGTTTTCCATGCATGCAACATTCTTAACAATGAATAACTGCTCACATCTCCATAGAGCGCAAGCGTTTTTAATAATGTGTAATTTTGACCCGACATCAGAGGAAAGCCTATGTACCCGAATAAAGGGTACTAACTTATACTTACGGACACTTTGACTGAAAAGAAAATCAAAATGGATTAATGTAAATTTTGAAAGTTTTTTTTTGGGATGAATTAAGTGGATAGGCTGGCGCGAGTCTGGTTCTATGATTATTTGAAACATCACTCTTCTTCCAGAGAGTACACAGGAAGAGGGGAAGGGCTCCAATATAATTTTGTTGGTATAACTAGAGAAGTAATTAAGCAAATAGAATCAAATTTGACATGGTATTTAAATACAAGATATGATTCCATGAATTATGGGTCAGCTAGTCAATACATATAAAAATGAATGTTTGTCTGTCTATCTGCCTGTTCCCTATAGACTCAGAAACTACTGAACCGATCAACATGAAATTTGGCATCTGAGGATTTTAGGGGACGAAGATGGTTTCTATAATACCTTCAGATTTCTCTGACTTGGTAGTGGGGGGGCTCCCATAGCAAAATTACATATTATATGACACAATCTGGTTAATTTACAAGCGATTTTTATAACATTTTCTAAACGAACATATTTTCACACAATTCAATTAATCATCGTGTTGAATGACAGTTTTCTATATTCTATATATATTTATAAATTCTTTTTGTTAAAAAAGGGGTGGGGGCCCTCCCATTCCTTGTAAATGTTAAGCAACTCGAACAATTTTCAAACGAATATGATCAAATTTCTCACAAAATGGAGTTTTTGATGTCATGAACTTATTTGAAGTATTATCTTATCGCTTTTGTGAAGAAGGGCTTCTGAACAAAATAAATATAATTATGGTAAATTCGAACAACTTTTGAAATATTTTTAATAAATTTGATAAACATAAGCGTTTTGTCTTCATGAGCTGATATATTGACACGGCGAACAAGTTTTTTTTGAAATAAAATGAGATGCTGTAGAACTCTTCCCATTTTAATTAATGAGTGGAAAAAAAAGTAATCAAAGTCGTGCGAACGGGGGACCCATGGAGAATTTTTCGAAGTAAAATTTTCAGTTGAAGAAATGAATTTATCGTAGTAACGTGAAATTACTGTATTTCAAAAGGTGTTTGAAAATAAGTATTAACAAACTTGTCAGAAAATTGACTCGCCACCGACGGTATACAATCCCAAACCACTCTATCCCTAAATCATTTCCATTTGACACCATATGACGTTCACGAATTGAAACTTATTTCAAATTGTCAATTTCGATCTGCAATTACATAAACTTTTAAAATTTAAATTAAAATATTTACACACAAAATGTATCTCGTCCTTAAAAGTTTTCCTTCCATTATTTTATTCTTTAAGAAACCAATTTGAGCCTCATTTTAATTTTGTGTATCTAGTTCTTGGTTTTGATAAATTACACAAGGCCTTAAGATTAACAATTTTCTGAGGTGCAAAGATTTTAAGAGCTAATTTTGATTAATTTTGGTGCCTTGAGAGTTCTGATAAAATTCAAATATTATTTAAGAAAGGTCAGCACTTTTCTGACAAAACTTTAAAACATTACAACAAATTCAAAAAGGTTTTATCAACTTTCTGAAAGACCTCAAGTAATTTTAAAATCTGCATAAAAATATATAAAATTTTCTGTTTGTTAGTTTTTCTAAATTCTGTGAAACAATTGATTTTCAACGAATTTTTGAAGAAGTATTAATTATATTGAAATAAAGATATATGAAACTGCAAAAATCGAATCGTCTTGCTGACTTCAACAAATTTGTTTTCTATATATATAAAAAGTAATTTCTGTGGGTTTGTATGTCCTCTATAGACTAAGCGGCCTTAAGAGCTAGAGATCTGAAATTTGGCACGGATGCTCATTAGGACCAGGAATGATGAGAAATGTTTTCAGATTTTCGGATGACCCCTTCTAAAGGGTGTCGTCCATACAAGACAAATATTGTTTTCGCGATTTTGACCTTATTTTTCGTCGGATTGTGGCGAAAATTTGCACATGAAGGTCTTGAGAGATGAGCGATTGATTTTAGGTATTACATTTTGGGTCAGAGGTCGGCAAAAGGAGTCGTCCATATCAACTATTTGATAGAAGGAGGATAGAGAAAGAATGACCATGTTGGTTAAAATCTTCTCTAAATAAACAAAATAGAAATATATATTTTTGCGATATCTACGTTATTATAGATTGGATTGTGATGAAAATTTGCACATAAGTGTTTTGAGGGACGAGCAATCAACTACAGGTATCAAACTGAGGAACAGGGGTCGGCAAAAGGGGTCGTCCATATCAACTTTATAATGTTTTTGTAACATTGGTGTTAATATACATCGGATTGTGATGAATATTAACACATGAATGTTTTGAGGGACGAGAAATCGATTCCAGGTATCAAATTGAAATACAGGGGTCGGCCAAAGGGGTTGTCCATACCAACTGTTTTATATTTTTGCGATAAAGACGTTATTATACATTGTGTTGAGCTGGGAGTATCCATGTAGGAGTTTTGAGGAACACTCTAATGCTTTCAGGTTTTAAAGTTTAGATCAGGAGTCGGCAAAAGGGGTCGCCCATATAATCTGTTCGCTATTCTTGCGAAATTGTCTTGATTATGCAAAGGATTGTAATGAAAATTGGCACATGGGAGTTTAAAGAACAGGTAATTGATTTCAGGTTTCAAGTTTTGAATAGTATGTATATGTATGTATGTTGGTAATCCACCATGGGTGCACGGATTCACCGCAGTTTCTGCCAAAGTATTTATGTGCTCACATGCATTATTTAGATTATTATGTTCGACAAATCTCCAATGCAGCGCGCCATCATACCCGGACCCCATGGCTTCGTATGAACTGTTATGTAGTGAATGTATTGTGTTGATGTTGGTATATTTTGGAAGAATGAATCAATCAGGTGGGCTAGTTTACTTACAGGTATTCCGGCATCCGTGTATACCTGACCAGATGGCAACTGATTGAACATTCCTATTAAATATATAGTCAGTTATAGAATGAAACACATCTACCTGTCGGCAACTTAAGGGAAACGAACCCAAAAGTTTTTCTTGCGATACCGGGAATCGAACACAGTACGCCTGGCATACCAATACCAGACTCGCGCCAGCCTATCCGCTAGACCACATCGGCGCTTTTCAGGTGTCATGTTTTGAATAGTGGTTCAAAAAAGGAGTCGTCAATATTTGTTGTTTAGCAGTGCCAGATTAAGCCATCGGGGGGCCCGGGCAATTTTTCTTGGGGGGCCCTATGATTCGATTTTTTTTAAATGCTATCCCAAAGAATATTAAACATTTTAAACATATAAAAGAACTGGAGATGAGTTCAGTAAACTGTCTTCAAACAGCCATGCTGTCTGCAAAGAAAATGGTTTTTGGTATCTTCAAATAAAAATTGTTAGTTAATCACGTGCAAACATTGCGGAAGAGTTTAGAAATTTCCTTAAAAAGAAAGATTTGATTTTAGCTGTAAAATTTAATTCTCAATTTTTTTTAATGCCCTTATCACCAACTAAAATTCTCTGGTTAAGAAAAAATGACCGGATAGATATTTTAAATGTTTTTCATTTCATGATTGATCGTCGGATTTGAGCTTCATCGAGCAATATTCACCTAATGACAATCGGAAAATATCATGAAGATTTGAAACATAGAATACCAAATTCTAAAACATAAACAAAATAGGTAATTAAACTCAAATTCCATAAAAATTAAGATGTATGAGTTTAAAAATTCAAAACATAAAATTAGGTTAAATTCAGAACCACAATCCACTGTCTCAAATCTAAATCATAATTTCAAACCAGATTTTAAGAAACAAAATATGACTTTAATAAAAAAAAAAAAGAGTGATTCAAAGTTACAATCAGAGCCAAAGCAGAAATTGCACCAAAAGTGTATTTTTATTTTATATTTTTTGTACAGAAAAAACGGTTTATTGAGATGTTTATGAAGATAATTCGCATCCGATAAAAAAAAAATTCTATCAAATTATTATTCTAAAGTTTCATTCGATGCTCCCAAAGGTAGAAGGAAAAAATGATCGATTGAAAGAAAAAATCCGAGCAGGGATTAAATATTTAGAACATAGAATCATTTATGATTGAAAAAAGTCTAATTAGGAATCCAAATGAGTTCAGTACCTCGAACAAAGATCCCGAATTCTTAAAAAACAAGACTTAAAAATCTCAATGAATTTAGTCTGGAAAAAGACAAGGTTAAATCATAGAAATATTCATGTTAAGAGAATATTCAATGATATTAGCAACTCAACTATGATATCGATTTTATGATCATTTGAGAATGATCATTTGGAAAATGATGTGCTGGATTCAGGATTTTTACATCAGTGATAAAAAATTTTTTCAGTTGAAAATGATTCAATACGAATTTCAAGTCTAAGACCAAAAATGAGACGAAAATTCAACAAAGAAACTCAGTACTGTCGATTTGTCCAATTTAAGCAACTACAGTATTTTTTATATTTTTTATTTTCAAAAATAGGAAGGGAAAATGGCTTAAAGCTTATAAACCAACGGAAATTTCAATAAAAATGATTGAAAAGTGGAAAGTTATTATAATACCCGGTATTTTCCCGGAAACTGTCCAGGATAAAATTCTGAAATGTTGCGCAAAACGTTTTTATGTAATGAAAATAAGGAGATATTTTTCTTTATTTTACCTGTTCTGTGAATATCCTGTCTTACATGGTTCTATAAAAAAATGGAAATTTGAGGTGTTTTTCCTAATATTCTTCTTAATTTTTTTCGAAATCGGTTAACATTATCTTTGTCCAGATTTTGGGCTGCGGGAGAACTCCTTCACTGCTTACTCTAGGGACTCCCTCAACTTATGTAAGAGAAACATTATTTCACGGGGGCCCCTCAGTTGTTATATTTCAAGTTTTCATTCTGTTTTTCTAGTTTTGAATTATTTTCTTGGATTTGTAGAAATTGAAGTAGTATGATTAAAGTAATGTTAAAACTTTTTTTCCCTCTGGGGGGCCCCCCTAAGCCGGGGGGCCCGGGGCAATTGCCCCTTTTGCCCCCCCCCCAACACCCTTAATCCGGCCTTGTTGTTTAGTGTTTTCTCGATTTCGTCGTGATTATCGGATTGAGAAGAAAATCTTCAGATGGGGGTTTTGAGATATGAGAAATTGATTCCAGGTTGCGAATTCCAGGTCACGGATCGGCAAAAAAGGGTCGTCAATATTAACTGTTTACTATTTTCAAGTTATTGACTTAATTATACATATGATTTAAATATAAAACATCGCACAAGGGAGTTTTGAGGGACGCAAATTTGCATACAATTATCAAATTTCAGGCCTTGGGACGGTAAAAGAGGTCGTCTACATTAAAAATTCAGCGTTTTATGCAAGAATTTTGGGGGAGGCAGTTTGAACTTGCTTGGTATAAAATTTCTGTGCGAATGTCAAGTATAGGAGTCGTACATATTTGTTTATATGTACGACTCCTTTGTACATGTTTCTATTACAGTGTCGTGATTTTGCAATCGGTTGAGAATAAAACGATCTCACATTTATTTTATTAAAAAGCCATTCGACCTCCTTATTTGAATTTCAAGTTGAAGTACAACAAAAACTGGCGACTATAAGCACTGTTTAATGTTTTCAATTCAATTCATCGGATTCAATATTCTTAAATCATCTTAACGTAATAATGATTGAAAGCGAAACAAAGTTCGTACGGGATCAACTAGTATGAAATAAAATCGTTTTCAAACTTTCTTCTGTTAGGTAAAAAAAAATGTTTTTCTCAATTTTGCAAAACTGTAGAATTTAACCTTTTTAGATTAGATGATAATGCATCATCACTCAGATATTTTTCTAAATTGAATAACGAGTAATAAAAAAATGCATTATCATTTTTTTTTTCATGCACATTTGTTGATATATCATTTTTCAATGATTGATGACTCAAAACTGTTTCATTTTCAATCGTTAAAATTTCATATCACCAAAACGAGGGGTGGTTGAGAAAAACTAACAAAAGTTCAATTTCGATACGTCAAAATCTTCTAAATCAATCATTAAAACATAGGCATCATAAACTTGACTTTAATCTTCATATTTTATTTTAATTTATGAAGAGTTTAATATCCGTTAGTTATTTTTGTCAATGTGATTTATCGACCTTATCGACTAAAGTTATATTCTTTTAAAAGAACATTCCAAGATTATGACTATGGCAATGAAAATGAACGAGTAGAATTTCGTTAAAGCATTTTAATCACATGTCATCAACTTATTCCTCATGAAACGAATTTTCATTTCCATAATTTTGAAATGTTGTTATTGAAACGACATAACTTTTACCGATATGACCAAAAAATTGAATTTGCATTTTTTTTTAGTTTCAAATAAATTAACAGAATTTTAAAGTAAAAAAAAAAGATTTTTTTTTAAATATTTTTAACATGTTTGCTTTGGTTTCTGAATTTTTGTGTTCTGCAATCATATTCTTGCTGGAAGCCAATAAATCTAGACTTCAAATATGAAAAAAATTAGTTTCTACCGTTTTTGCTTTGCAGGACTCAAATATTTTAATTGATTTTTATAGTTTCAATGTTTATTCTTGGAATCTATTATGACTTAATAAAAAAATCAAATTTTAATTCCCTTTTATTCTGATCACTGGAAGAATTTTAATATATATAAAAAAATTATCTCTAACTTTCATCACTGGCATTCTTGAAATAAAATTGAATATTATCTTTTTATCAAATTCAATTCAATCATAATCTACGTGAAATTCAATTCAATCATAATCTACGTGAAAATTCGTATTTCTAATGGTGATCCAACGATTTGTTACCATTATGGTCAAATTTTCTCAGATATTGTTATATTCAAAAATTCAAAAAAGTTATTTCCCTTGGAAAAGCATTTCAACCACGTTTATAACAGTGTTAACTTATAGTGTTGCCTCAAATTTGTTTGCAATTGCCAGCGGCTATAAAATAGTGGATAGAACTCAAATCTGTTGTGCCAATGGTAATGAGATCGTATTTCTGTTAAAACATAGTATTCTAGCGTGTGAACAACCAAACCACAGAAAAAAATATAAGTTATGACAGTTATGGGGAAGGAAAATAAGGCTTCCATACAAGTTTTCTGGCCTAAATCGATTTCTTATCAAGCAATAGAGACCATATAATATAAACAAAATTTTAAAAACTTTCTAAAATTTCATTTATTTGTTTGCAGCATTCATTTGTAGCAAAGCTCACCGGGTCAGCAAGTGAATAGTATATTCAAGTGATGAGATTTTTCCGAAACTATATGGTTTTTAGTAAAAGTATGACTTATGTGATTGAAACGGCGGATCAAATTTTTCATTCCCTAGAAAGCTCAAGGGTTTTAAGCAAAATGTCTAAAAACTAAGTGATTACTGTCAAGAAATTCTTAAAAATTTCTTAATGAATAATAGTTTTAAAATTGTTTCCGTTCTGAAATAAGATTCAACATTTCAATTTTTTTTTATGTTTCTTGTTTAATTTGACTTTCTAAAAATCTCTAAATCAACATATTTCAAATATTTTTTAAAGCTCATCGTTAAGGTTTCATGAAAGTTGTTTGTTCTGGATTTTAACATGAAATCTTATTAAAAAAAATTTTTATAAAATAAATCTTGTCACTTCTGCATTGCAACAACAAAATCACGTTGAGTTGAATTCCGTATGGAGATTGGAGTTTTTAAAATCTACTTGGCAACGGCGGTATTAATACAAAAACTAAGAGCAGGTATAAAAAAATTAATGAGGTTCGCATTCCGATTTTTCAAAAAACGAACATGGTTATAGAATTTTTAGTTTGGTTTGTCACGAAACAGTCATAATAAACTTTTTTTTAAACCTGTGGAGATCTCGAAATGTGGTTTCGCAAATTAAGAGAGGCTAGATCACAGGGGAAACATTGATTGAAGTAATAAATTTTTGAGAAAATTATGATCAATAATAATGAAAAATAAGTTTATGCATCGCCGATATGCATTTCTCGAGAGTAAATTCATTACTTTTAACAATTTTATACTCAACTTTCACTCCTTTTACTTCCAACTAAACTAGGTATTTCAAAATCTAGGACCGTGACAAAAAAACTCTTATTATCATTAAAAGTTTTAGAGGACAATGACCGAGTATACCGAAATTTTTAATAGGACTCGTCAGAAATAACTCTTGATAGATATTTATCATTTGAAGGTCTCATTCTATAATTGTGATCCATTGTTGTATGTCAATTTTGAAAGTATCGACTCGAAAGATGATACATCTTACAGCACATGTTCACTTGTTTTCAACTGTACCTTGCAGCCGGCTCCTAAAAGGTTCGTCACTTATTCTTTCCATACAATCATAACACTCTCTTGGCAGTCATTCAAGTCCTTTGAGTGGCACTCTGAAGCAGAAACCCTACGACGACAACGTCAAACACCACTAAACTACGCACTATTTACAAACAAAACCCGGATGCCGATCACTGAATAGCAAGTTTGTAACTCGATAATAGCTTCTGCATGTTTAGACGATCCTTCTTCTCTTACTCAAGACAGTTTTGGTCGTGAAGTAAAGCCAAGTTTCTAATACCTATGCAAGTATAATTACTCACAAAATCCCTCGGATGGACTGAGAGAATCTCATCTAAAAGAGTCATCATCATGTAAAGAAAAAAAAATCATGCACTGCGTATTTTCTGACCAGCTCAGGTAATTTTGCCTAGCTTTAATAATAATAATAACTTCCCCTCCCAGGGTGAATTCAGACAGACTCACCTGTGGCTTGGCTAGAGGTGTGTAGATCAAGGAAAATTATAACTCATTGCACAAAAACTGGCATGAAATGGAACGAAAAACCTAAATACAGAAGCGAAAAAGGTAACAATAAAAATATAAATACAATACTATTGGATTCCAAGCAGCCCAAGGGAACACTCCGATACGATCCGGGCAAATGGATCTTAATTATGGGTTATGTGAAGAGACGGATGAAAACAAAAAAAAGTGTGGATGGAACCAGAAAAAAATACTTCTTCAAACTGATACCAACACAGAATTTTTTGTTACAGAAGATACCACCCCGTGTTGCCTCTGTAGATGTTTCGTTTCTCTTTATATTTTGCTGCTGAAAACGGAATGAATGAAATTTTTCCAACAATACCATGGCGTGGCGGAAAAGCTGTGGATGATCAGAGCGTTGATAGATGCCTTTCAAGTGCCAAGTAATGACACAGGTACGGGTCATGTGTATTAAAAGAAGAAGCTGGTCTGTGGTGGTATTTTATGGATTACAGACTACAGGGTCGGAGTTAATTTGATTGAAAAAAAAAGAATTTTTAGCTTACAAACTCTCAAATACCTACACCGATGGACATAAGTTATTTTAGTGTTCTGTTAATATTTTCGTTGATTTATTATATTCCCTCTCAGTTATGGAAATTTTATGCCATAAGATAGATTGCCTTGCAAAGAATGTATTGTCATGAATAAGATATCAAATATAACAAAATAATAAGACCAACTTTAAATTTGAAAAAAAAATCCGATGAGTTAGCTTATGTCCATCAGTGTTCGTGTACGTACATTCACAAGACATTTGAAACAATAGTACAATATATACTGACAGGCCTTTTTTCATGAAATTTCAATCCATCGATGTTTTAATCACGTTCCATTTTTTTTTTTCAATTAAAACTTAAAAAATAAATGTTTGCTTGAAACGAAATCAATATTTACTTAAATTAAGCAACAGCTCAAAAACTGTTAGCATCTCAACAGCTTCAGGAGAGATTGACAAAGGCAACAATATGTAGGGGAGAGTGGGGTATCGTGGGCCATGGGGAAACGTGGGCCACTTTTAATATCTCAGATGTGTGTTGAGATAAAAATCTCAAACCAACTGTCATCGTCGTCGCTTTGCGTGAGCATATATTCCTATATGTTGTTGACTGAAATACGCATCATATGCTTCTTTTATTTATCAAGCTAAAAAATGTTAGAAAAATTTACTTACATAATTAAAAAAACACCCGCTAATTTCATCGATGGGGAACCTAAAGTGCATAACAAAAATATGCTCATACGCTTATGATCTTCGTTTTGTCATGATCTTTCACGTGGAAAAGGAATTTTTGATGAAACATCAATAAGTCACACAAACGCAACAAATTTGCAAATCATAGCTTGTGGGGAATCGTGGGCCACACATCTTGAATCCCCTATATTTTTATGTTTTTATACACATTTAGAACTTTAAATACGTTTTGCCTATCTGCAAAGTTTTCTTATGCCAAATGATGAGTTATGAAAAATATTTTGTCCATCCTATATTAGAAATTTTGCCAAAACGTTCGCAAGCCAGGTTTGGGAATCTATGCGATCATACACAGCACTATTTTTTATTTCATCATCTGAAATTGCTTTAAAATAACGAAATGAATTAGGAAATCACAGTTTTGGGTCAACTCATAAACTTTGCATGTTATTTGGTCAATTTGGATTTGGTGGCCCACGATTCCCCACCATTTTTCAAAATCCAAAAAATATTGCTTTTTTTCAAGCAGTCAGAATTTGGGGAAAATAACTTATTAAAATTTAAAAAAAATACCTTATGATACCTTGAAAATGAAGAAAACCACACCATTTTTTATTTTCATTTTATCTTTTATAATAAAGAAGTTATGGAACAACGAAAAAAAGTGGCCCATGATTCCCCACTCTCCCATACATTTTTTCAATTGAAAAACTCCGTCCTCAAATTCACAGCACGGTTGACATTATAGGTATTGGCGATTTCTATTAGTACCCTAGAAAGGATCTCTTCTACACTCAGGCAAATTATTATTATTATTTTTATAGGATGCGTCTTATGAACCGCTTTTGAGAGTGTAAAACTGTTTTGCATAAAAGTCTTATGAAATTCTTTCAGTATTCATAAGAACATCTTATGCACAAACAGAAGAAACTGCATTGTGAAAACAAAATAAACACATTCATTCATTCCATCAGTTTTATTATCGTCTAACAAAGCACTCCCCGTGCATTTTTTAATTTTCCTCAAGTGAAATTAAATTATATTTTTTAAGTGGTAACTTTTTCTTGTATTCGTTAAATTTGTTTGCAAACTCAACTATATTTTCTGGCTTAATTTTCAGAATGATGACCGGTAACAAACGCAAGGCCAAAGATCTGGATGGGACAAAAAACTTAATTGGAACCGGGTGTTATGGGTGACCATGCATGAAATTATTCCACACAAATTTGCGAAAAAATAAAATGAAAACATCAAATATTTTAAATTTGATTTATTAAATAAAATGATGAAGTAGGTGTACATCTCAGAATTTATTCGCGTCATAAGAAAATCTTATGAATTTCAGTTATTTTTCTTATGAGGCCAGTTTTTTTCTGAGTGTATATTTTGTTTGTTGTTTGATTGTGATGATTCGAATTACACAATATACGAGAAAAAACAGAGTATAAAGTGAGGTAAATAAAACATCATAAATATTTCATTTGGAAAAGCTAATTTGATGATATTTCATGAAATTCGAAACTTTGAAATTTAGTAATAAATTTTTAAAACAGCATTCTAAATTACAAAGATTATTTAAATGAATTAAAACATACAATTCTTTAGCAAACATCAATTCTAAACATCATTGATTCTCAATCATTGATAGTGTACTACAATTTTTATTGAATGGGAATGAAATAAGACAACAGTATTGAAGAGTCAAACGACTTTTAATTGTAAGGGTTCTTACCAATGGCAACTAAAGTACATATTACTGATCTCTTGCTAGAAACATTTTGAGTACTGTAGGAATCACAAGTAAAGTGCGTCAGGCAAAGAACAACAGCAAAAAAAACTACTGCGTCCAAGCACAGATCGGAAATGAAAACGATATGTGTATAAGCTATGAATGTTTTTTAATCAAAGATTTCCAGTTCATATTTTTCAAAACATCAACTTAGGCAACGTTTCTATTCTAGTACTTCGCGTTGTTCTCTATGGATTTTCAATGTCAATTCAAAACTAAGAGGTTATTTATCAGAATCTGTTGAAGCAGTAAAGAGACTACGCTCATTTGACTACTTAACAATAATGTTTGCATTTTAGAATAATAACGAAGAACCAAAGTATACAGTAGAGTTACTTATATAGGGAAGAATACAACATAATAAATCTTACACTCTATATGCTCATACACACAAAACTTTCGAGGCTCCACTTAGCAAAAATACTGTGTTACTTTCGATTAGCAAAAAGAGTTGTTTTACTAACGCGATAGCAAAATAATTATTTTGCTTGGTTCTAGTAAAAAATCAGCCTACCTAGCCGCTTCGTTTAGACAGCAGCCGCCGGCTTCGAGAAAAAAAATAGTTCGACGCGAATCAGTGCTTTTGAACAAATTAGATGCTGGCGGAACCTGCAAAGACTGGGCTGACAACGACGGAATGGAAGCCAGGTCGACATCGCTGCATGTGATGGACAATTGGATGAAGATTGACACCGGGAGCAGACAGGTAAGAACCGATTTCGCCAATGGAAAGTCCGGATTTGAATTTGAAAAATTCATTGGTTTTTTTTTCTACAGGTTGCTGCTGCCATCAGGATGCTGTTTTGTTTCTCAAGTGCAGAAAGTGTAGTGAAATTTGAAAAATAATTTGTCAAATAAAAAAGTGAAAATAACATTTGGTTTTCTATTTCATAAACAGATATTTCTCCCGAATTTCCAACGAAAAAATAAAAAATATTGAATTTCAAATCCAATAAGATCTTTACCGGTTTTTGCTAAAAAAAAGTGAGCAAAAATTGCGGCGGCTAATTTTTTCTCTCGTTTGCTAAAATTTCAGCTCGAAAAATTTGCTAAAATGATTGCTAAGTTTCTAGCTGGTCAAATTTGAGCAAAATTTTGCTAATTTCCGGCCTCGAAAATTTTGTGTGTAGGTTTCTTGTCAAATTTTAGCAAGATCTTGCAACGGGAGGGAGTGGCCATGAGGCATGAATAAGATTTTGTTAGCAAAAAATACTGTAATTTCCTTGATATTTTTTATCTATACTGGCCGATTGCTTTTTATGGTAGTAATTTAATATAAATCAAGATGAATATTTATTTGAATGGCCTGAATAAGCGAAGTGACCCCCTCTACAAACTTCACCTTTCAAATACTCTGTTTTGAATTGACTTCATAGGTTCATGGAGAACAACATTTTTGGAATGAAAAATTCTGAACTAAAAATGTCGACAAAGTTGAAATGTTAGAAAAAAAGAACTTGGTAACTTTTTTTTCATACATTTAAAGTTTGTTGAAACTAATATTTGAAATGTTAAGTTTGAGTCTAAAACCGACGATAAAATAGAGTTTCCTTAAAAAAACCTTTTTTTTTTACAAATAACAAACCTACATTCAAACAAAAAGTGATTGAATCTATTGATTTTCCTCAATTCAATTAAGAAATCTGAGTTTGTCTAGATATTCCAGTTTCGTCGATACAACGCTTTAATAGAATAAAATCCTACAACTTTTTTTTTAAACATTCAAAGATTTTTTTTACTTATTTCTTTAAATGTTTTATATTGAAGATTTTTTTTGATTCAACAACTCTGATGAAGACTGAAAAACTATTTGACTTATGTTTGAAAAATTTCTTATATTCAATTTGGTTTAGTACTAATTTTATTTAAAATTTTGTTAAAATTCCAACGTTTTGCAAATTTGTGAAAAACTAAAAAAAAAATTTAAAACTTTTTCAAACAAAGTTAATTTTACTCGCGGTTTTCGGGAATTGAATTGAAACATTTATCTTTAAAATGTTCTTATTGTGCAACAGTTTTACCAAAAAGTGCACACATTTTCAACTGTTTTCAAAAGTTATCTCTAAAAAATAAACAGATTAATTATTTATAGCTCATAAGTTCCTTGCACGTCGGAAAATGTTAATTGTTATTTGTAGCATTAAACGGCCAAGTTAAGTTCAGATAATCGACTGGAATTATTTTGAATTTCATTTTCGGATTCAGTGCCCGATTTTTATTACAAACTAGCTGTCCTGGTGTTCTTTGCAACACGTTTTTAAGTTATTCAAATTTTTATCTGCAGGTATGTCATATTCAAACTTCTAAATTATTTTTTAAAATATAAGCTGCAATTTAAGTTTTGAAATGTAATTCTAAAGGGATTAACTCAAATTTTCTTGAATGATTTTTTTTCTGTTTTCAAAACCTTATCTGAAATTTGTTTTTTAAATCATTACTTATAATCTCAAATTAGTACTCTGCCTTTATTTGCTCCAAAAGCACTAAAAGCACTTCCCTCCTATTCTCCGCCAAATGTAGAGCAGGTTTTGAATTAACATAGAAAACTTTTTTTCGTAACTAAATAACAGCACAAGCATCATTTGGATTTATTTGTTTATTTAGTTTTCAAGTTATGCGAAAAATATATAAAACAGCTTTCCTCTAACTCTCGTCTCCTCTCTAACGCAGGGATATATGGCTTGTATGAGTGTGAGAAAAATTGGTAAGAGCCTTTTTCCATTCTATTTTCCCTCTGTATGGGTGTAAGGATCTGAAATCATCATAGAAATTTCTGTTGCTTGGTTTGTGTAAATAGTTGTATGAGAGCCCTCTTTTGATTTCCCCTGTTGAAGAATGGGGAGGGAGGATTGCAAACAGTCATAGAATCATTTCTCGTTTTCAAATAATTACTAAATTTAATTTATTTGCTCGATTAGTTCCCTAGTTATGCTTGAGAATGTATAAGAGCCCACCTTCCCTCTTTCTATCTCCCTGTAGAAGGAGAAAGGAATCTTTAAACAATAATAAAATATTACTCGTACCCAAATACCCTATGTTGAGTGTCAAAATTTGTATAATGTCATCGTTTAAAATAATTCTAGAAGTTTTTCAAAACAACGAATCATCAAACTATATCGACACTCGGTTTATACAATTTCGATGAATATCACTCAGAAATGTTTCGATTTGCGTTATGCTTAAAGTTGATTGTATATGCTAAGGTTGCCAGAATTTTGTCAGCACGTATCCGGGCCGGACAAACCGGGCAATTTTTTTTATAAAAACCTGGCAACCGGGAATTTGATTTCAAAAGTGACGACCGTAAATCCGGGCAAATTTTCTCAAAACCTTGAAACTACTTTAAGAAAATTAAGAAAAAAACATTTTTTTTTTTCATTAAAACTTTTCGATGGACTTTAATCCCATTTTTGGCTTCCTTTCATGATTATTTAAAAAAAAACTAACTCATCAAATTTCGTTTTGTAGGCGTTTGGAGGCGTTTGTTGTTTTTTGTATGATTTTCCAAATAAAATGAATAAATCCGGGCAAAATCCGGCCATTTTTCAATGAAATCCGTGCAACGAGGCCGGGCCGGACTGTTCCCAAATTTTGTACAAAATATCCGGGCACACCCAGTTAAAACCGGGCAATCTGGCAACCTTATGCAAGACGTCCTTTACAAATAAATGGGAACGGTCTTTATAAAAATAATACAATAAATTATCTCATTAAATGAAAAAAATAATGACCATGTTTGAAAGTGGAGGGAGTCTTTCAACACAATAAGTTGATTACATGTATGCTACATTTCAATGATAAAAGAGTTCTCATTAAATAAAACGAAACCAATCTTTCGATACAATATATAATTTAGTTACAGCAAAATTTGTTTGCCAAATCATTGAATAAAAAATGTACGAATTTACCACAATTCTATTTATTTTCTATAGGAGCGCTTTACAAAAGGAATAAGGTGGATGATACCTTGAATAATTTCAGAATATCCATTTCGTGCCAAGTTTGAACATAATCGTTTAAAAATCGTTCGAGTTCTGTAACCTTTTACAGTGAATAAGAGAATAAAAATTTACCAAATAGTGGTATTCGGTAAAACCGAATATTAACCATTTCAATTATTTGACCAAACGAATATCCAACCGAATATTTGGTTGAGTATTCTGTCAAGTTTTTAATAAAAGTACAAAAGTGGTTATTTCAATTTCCACAGTGCCGATATGGTCTAGTGGATAGGCTGGCGCCAGTCTGGTTGTGGTATGCCAGGCGTACTGGGTTCCATTCCCGATATCGGCAAGAAAACGTTTGGGTTCGAATCCCATAAAGTGGCCGACAGGTAAGATGTGTTTCTATAACTGACTACATAATCGGAATGTTCATTCAGTTGTCAGCTGGTCAGGTATATACACGGATGCCGGAATACCTGTAAGTAAACTAGCCCACCTGATTGACTCGTTCTTCCAAAATATACCTCACAACAACACAATACATTCACTCCATAACAGTTCATTCGAAGCCATGGGGTCCGGGTATGGTGTTCGTGCTGCATTGGAGATTTTTCTAACTTAATAATCTAAGAATGCATGTGAGCACATACTTAGGCAAAAAACTGCTGTGAATCTGTGCACCCATGGTGGATATCCAACATACATACATACAAAAGTGATTCTTTCAATTTCCTTCTATTTCTTCCGTCTTATTTCCTCTTATGTTTTGTTTCGATTATTTTCAACCGAATGATCTAACCAGATGACGTTTTACAAGATCTTTCCAAATAGAGGTCTCTCTGATTCTCAAAATGACACCAATAACTGAAAGGACATCAAATGGCTTGACGCTTCTAGGGTGTTTTAACCAAAGAGAATGGTTCCCAATGAAGTCTGTTACAAAACACGTCGAGACGGGTCCCAAGTAATTTTAAATTGCTTATTTGATATAGAATTAGATGAAAGTCAAATTTGAGCAAAATATGTTTCTAAAGATTACTTAGTTTTCTAAAGATTACACAAAAATTTATGTTAATTTTAAAACGTTTTAAAAATCGTTTATAAGCAATTCTGTTCTAAAACAATTATAGAAACCATGGGCCCTGGAAACGGTCATCGACCAGATTTTACGTTCATTGGTTCAGTAGTTTAAGAAAATTGTTCGAATTTTTTCATGTTTTTATTAATTCTTGAAAGTAAATATCATAAAACCATTCCCAAATTTCACGTTGATCGGTTCAGCAGTTTCCGGAAAATGTACGAATTGTATTAAATTTTTGTTGATTTTGTATGGGAGCCCCCCTTCTTCTCTTAATTTGGAAAAGTTTGAAAGTGTTATAGAAACTTTTTCCAGTCTACAAAACGGCTCCACACCAGATTTCACATTTCTCGGTTCAGTAGTTTCCGAAAATTGTGTCGAATTGAGTCATATTTTTATAAATTTTGGTATAGGATACACCATATATAGCCTTCTCCTTCTTAATTTTCAAGGGTTTGAACCAAATTAAACCAGTTGCACGTGCACACCAAATTGCACGTTGGTCGTTTCATTAGTTTTCGGAAATAGTTCAAATTGTGTAATATTTTTGTAGAATTAGTATGGGAGCCCTCCTTCCTTTAAGTCGGAGCGGTTTGAAAGTATTTTAGAAACCATCCTCGACCCCTAAATCTCTTACATACCAAGTTCACATTGATCGGTTCAGTAGTTTTCGAGTCTATAGGGAATAGACAGACAGGTTGACAAACATCCATTTATACATAGATGAACATAAGAAAAATTAACCATAAAATGTGATTTGAACGTTGCTTATGTGCTTCGATGACATCAAAAGTGATTTTCATTTCTTTTCTTCTAAAGTTTTTTTTTGGAGTAATGTTTTGATGTGCAAGAAAATTCTGAAATGCTAAGATAATATTTGAAGATTAGTTCAACAATTAGATCAGAATCAATCAGAAGAGTAAAAATCGAACACAACAGCGCAACTGCAACGTTGATATGAAGTCGCAAATGCCATAAAGATTGTAAAACGACTAAAATCGAAACATAAAAAAAGTTAAATTTTACTTACTATCAATATTTTCTTCAAATTTAGCTATGAATCAATAGATTCAAAAAATTCAGTCGCACCTGTCGTTTACCTACCTGTTTCAATCCGTGGAATCGTTTATTATGTACACACGTTGTTTACCTGGGTGTAGGCCGTGTACCTGTGTTGTTTGTTTTATGAATCGGACCTTTCTGGTTGGGAGAGAACAAGAAGAGAACCATTGCATTGCATTGGCGTGTTGTAGATTTAAAGGCTCGAACGGGAGAGAAACTCGATGCGAGCTTTTCAACAAACAATTCTACTACGACAGGTAAACGCGCTCAGGCGTGATCGAGATGATGATGATGGTGCCTTCGCGTATGTGAGTTCACAATCAGCCACCTAGCTGTGGTCCAGCTTCAAGTGATCTAACGATCAGTCCCGAAACCGGAGGTGATTTTTCAATTATTCCAGTAGTGAAAATTCCGGCCTTGACTTAAGAGTGATTGATCGAACATCGATAGTTTATTTTCCGAAGCAAAAAGTTAAGATTAAAACCTGTGAAATTGTTAAAGCTTGGCTATAGAGAGACAAATATAATCAAAGTGTGAAGCTGAAGTGACCAAAAAAAACAGTATCATTTTTTTGCAAACGTGAAACGGAGTTGACTGGCGATGAGTCATCGCAGTTTCCCGAAAATTATGCTCGGAATCACCTCTTGAAGATTAAGACTACCGAAAGGCATACGGCCAAGGGTTTTTTCCCCTTATATCATCGCCCTGTGGGGAATGATCGTGCATTCCGGTAGTTTGTGGTTGATCCAAAACCTGTTCTGATGCAGCGTGTTTCATTACCTACGCCTCAAGTCTGGACAGATTGTTCGGCCATTCTTAACTTGTGACTTTGAGCGGAACATCGATTCGTGATGATTTGAGCTGGCAGTTTTTGAGTGAAATCTGATTCCATAAAACGTTGTTGTTAAGCTAGTGCTAATTAAGATAAAAAAAATCAACACAAATTACAATTATAATGGCGAACGTGATAAGAATACCGACAGTTTTGTCAATGGCGCTGGTCATATTGACATTTGCATCACTGGTATCTTCGGAAGGAGAATCGTGCCACGATAACAAACCCTGTGGAGATGATGAGTTCTGTAACGAGCACGATTATAGTTGCGGTCATTGCAGTGAAATTTGTGTGACCGGTGCCCAGAGTAAAGATTGTGAGAAGAAATGCAAAGGTAATGTGTAATGTCATCGAGTAAATATCTAACATTTCATTCCAGATACGTTGTGCTAAGTGTGAACGTGAAAGAATGTCTACACTTATTAACCTACTTCGAGAATTTCCTGCTTGGAAGCGAGTAAATAAGATCTCGGTTGGAAGATTGTGCACTTTTACTCTCATCAATTACAGTTTTTAAAGTTGTTGAAATATTCAATTGCAATTGCAACTCTGGTTTTGATGTTAAAATTAATTCTCGGGAAATACTAACTAAAATTTAATTGGGTTATTAAAGGATAATTTAATGTCCGAATTATTATTTTTTTTTTTGTACGTTTTATTAAATGAGGGATTAACCTTCTGTTTTCACCCTCCAAAAGTTTTGTTTTTACACTTTAGATCTCACTAAAAAGGTTACACTGTTTTAAAAATTGTATCACTTTCTTCTCCTTGGATCGAATGTTTTCAAGTTTTTCCGCTAGGCTGCCTTCCGGCAGCATTTGTCTTCTGTCGTTGTATTTCAAGCACTCCATAATTATGTGCTTTACCGTCAGTTGAACACCACACGCGTCGCATACTGGTGTTTCCGTTCCTTCCATCAGATGTTTGTGGGTCAACCTGCTGTGACCGTTTCTTAACCTGGTAAGGACCTTCTGCTCTTTCTTGTTGTTCCTATCCTTCCATTTTTCCGTTGTCGATTTTATTTCTCGTAGTTTTATGTTCCGCTGATTGTTCCAGTTCCGTTCGTGTTGCAGTTTCAACATTCTCTTGATCCACTTTAGCGCGTCCGCTTTTGGAATATTTATAGCGTATCTACCTTCATTTCTTCCTAAGTTCGCAAGTCGATCAGCCTCTTCGTTGCCCTGAATACCAACGTGACTTGGAATCCAGACCATCGTAACGTTTTTCAGATTTTTTTGATAGATGATGTTTTGGATGATCGGATGCTTGGTTCCAGATTCTAAAGCCGTTAGCACATGTCCGAATTATAATTTTTATTTCAGTAAGCATTTTTCAGTAATCACCACAACAATAAATACAAGTCCGATGAATGCTCACTCCAGAAAAAACTTTATGACATAAATGAATTTTTGTCTCTCAACTTGAAACTTGTATAGGACACATTTAACGTCGTCGTCGTCGACAACATTTAACTTCGTCCGTTTGTGAACCAAAAACTTTCAAATTCGTTTATCATTTTTATTACTAAAGTCAAATAAAATCAACAGCAATTGGATATTTTTTTAATAATAGGACATACATACGTTGAACGGTTTTGAATATTCAATTTGAAAAAAAGTATTCATTTTCAACAAATTTATCCTTCCAGAGCTGTTCGCAAAATTTTAAAATATTCGTTTCGGAGAAATTTTACTTGTAGTTTGTTGTTATTCCCGTGGCGGCAAATTAAGACCGATTTTGATGATATTAGATTCTTGGGTAGATTATTTAATCTAGTTTCTAAAAGTTTCAAAATAAACACGGTGTATTTATAGAAGATGTTTAAAAGAAAAAAAAACAGTAACTTTATTTCAGAAATACAAAATTAAGCCTTTTCTGAATTATTTTCAGGCAAAATTAAAATATTTGGTCGGTGGGTTCCCATACGTTTTTTTTTTCAAGATTTGCAGTCCATATTTATAATTTTATATCTGTTAAATTATTCCGTTACAATGGAAAAGTAATTTATTGCTTTACAAATTTGTTTTTTTTTTATTCAAGTTTTTGTCATTTTGAAACAATAAAAAATGTTAAAGTTGGAAAGATTAGTGATTTAGATTTTTTGATAAACTTATTTTTACGTGGAAATATTGGACAATTTTTTTTTGGAATATTTTTTCATGATTGGTGAATTAAACTAAAATTTTCTTTCAGATGTGTATATCATTGAAAACTTTTTCTGGTTAAATGATACTTTTGGATACATGAATAACAACAGTCCAACACCCTTTAATCGGTTTCCAACGAAATATTAAAAATATCAATTTAAAATTTCTGTTTCTCATATTGAAAGTAAACATTTTCTATCATTCATTCACCCTTCATTTTTGCTTAAGAATTGAAGTACTGTTGATATTTTTTAATAAATGTTCAACAAAAAGATAAAAAACGATCTTTATTTCAGAAGAAATTTTAGTTTCTTTATTAATATTTTATTTTAATCTTTATTCCAGAAGAAATTTTGATTTCATCGACGGATTGAGACCAGATTTATGCATTTTATTTGTTTTTTGTTTTCATGGATTTCTATGGCCAATTCAAACCAATGATTTCTTGTGGTTTTACCATAGAAATGCATTTTTGGGGAAAAAAAATTCAAATTTATCACAGATATACACAGCGAGAAAAATTCGTGTAAATTTAAATTGAAAACGATGCACAAAAACGGAACATCAATTTTGATGTAAAATTCTATTACGGTGTATTTTTTCGAGGATGTAATTTTTGAGGCGTGGAAATTTAGATCGAAATCAATGCACGATATTGGATCACAAAAGCCGTCGTGTAAAAATAAACAGGGATGAAAATTTTAAAATTTATTACCGTAAATAACGAATTTTTTTCTAAATATTAAAGTTTTTGCTTTTGTCTTGAATAAATACGCCGCATGTATCATTTTTAATTCACATTTATTTCCAAAACTGAACATAAAAAACCATTCGGAAAGCGTCAGGCTGGAATTGTTGTTGCATCCGATGATTCCCAGCACGGGGATGTTTTTCGAATGAGCATGATCAGCATCCTTGAATGGTTCCGGAAATCATATTTTTTCGGTCAGCATCCTGCACACTTGAATTGTTCTGACAAAAGTTTCTCCGTATAATCACTGGCCGGATATCAGCCGCTGCGAAAAATCTGACCTAATAGTGATTTTTCTATTTTATTCTTTGAATTGTACAGACACGAATGCCATGTAAATGGTAAAATGTCTATAATAAAAATAATAATAATAATAATTCTTTGAATAAAATGGAAGAATTACAGTGCGCAGCAGGGTTACTAAAATTGGACAAGAAAATAATGAAAATTAAACGTTTAATAAAATTCAAGGCTCATAGCGATCATTGTATCAAAAGAAAGTAACCTGCAAAATTTCGGCTAGATTAAACTGCTGAAGCGATTTGTATTGAGTCTAAAGTGCGAATGAGATTATTAAACATCTTACTCAGGAGAAGTATAAAAACTGATTTCTCATCAAAAATTGTTTTTAGCGGATCGTTAATTTTTAAACACTCATTATCTTATTCTTTTCAAAGCTTAAATAAGGCAAACGATTCTTCCTCAGATCGCATCAGGATAAGCGTTACCACAAAAAAAGTTAAGTGGTTCCTACAGGGTGACAAAAAAGTCCGGTCACACTTTTTTGGGGTCGCCTGTAGCCTACACGTTGCATCTCTCTGGTGCCATCTATATGTCAATTGAAAGGGCTAACTTCGCTGCCCAAAGTGGCAGAGTTTCGTTTCTGTGCAGTTTGTTTACATTGAGTTGTGTGTGAGCCAAGGCAGAGTTAAGAACAGCTGTTATCGCTGCTCGGTTGTTGGCGCGCACATGACGAGATTATTTTTCGGACGAGAAGCTGTTCGTTTTGGAGCAAACAGTCATTCGCCAAAATGATAGAGTTTGGAGTGTGATCCTCCAGCAAGGTCCTGCGGACAAGCTTAACGTTTCCCGGTTCCAAAATAAGACGTCAGTGATGGTTTGGGGAGCCATTTGCAAGAGATCTAAACTGCCTCTTATTTTTATCGATAAAGGGGTCAAAATCAACGCATCTTACTACCTGGACACGGTTTTGAAGAAAAATGATCTGCCTCATGCTGAACTATTGTTTGAAGACGATAACTACTGCTTCCAGCAAGATGGCGCCCCATCCCACACCGCAAAGGTTGTTCAGGCGTGATGTGAGGAAAACTTGACCGATTTAATTTCGAAGAATGAATGGCCTCCGTCGTCTCCAGATCTGAATCCACTGGATTATTTCGTGTGAGGATACATCATGTCGAAGCTTAAAGACTATAAAATAACAAATTTGGAGCAATTCAAGCGATTTGTCACGAAAATCTGGGTCGAGTTGCCAATGGAGTACTTGCGCGGCCGCTTGCGACGACTTTCCGAGACGTCTGGAGTTGGTTCGATCAGAGAAAGCTGGTGTAATTCCGAGATATCGTCTGTAAAGTATCTTCATGAGTTACTTAATAAATCTTTGAAAGCCAGATTCAGATTTTCTTCTTATTTTTTGAAATATTGAGATTTTCCTGTGTGACCGGACTTTTTGTCACCCTGTAGTATTAACTGATTTTCTCAATCATTCATTTTTTTTTTAATTCAAATGGATTTACATATGGATTCATATAACTCCAGATAATTCTAATAATTCCAGATAATTCTAATAATTCCAAATAATCTGATCCCTCAGACTGCTGGCAGGATTTGCCGATTTTTTACTTTAAGGATTAGTAGTTATTTTTAAGCAATTTTTTATGTTTAAATAGCTCTGTAACTAATTTTAAAGATTTAGAAATTTTTTCAAAGTTTTTGATGACAGTGTTTAGTTTCAAAATATTGAAAGCAAAAACTAAATGAACATAAAAACGATGTTAAAACCAAAAAAATAGGAGGAACCGGACTCGCACAACATAGTATCGAGTACGGTCATGTTTTTGATTTTAAAAATACCAACATTTTGGAAAAAGTTTCGAAATACAACACCAGAATCTGTGCAGAAATGTTTCACATTAAAATAAGAGGCGACAACGACGTTGTTTACAAACAGAAAGATTTAATCAATTTCAAATCAGCATACAACTCCATTTTACCAACGATCAAGACACTGCACTGACAGATCAATGTAAACATAACATCAAAAACAAACAACAGACAGCGAATAATAGTACGACGATCGCTAGATAAAGTAAGATAATTAGCTCTTGTTAAATGGAAAATTATACAATAAATAAATTTAATTTTAAGGTCCACTGACGAGGAGCGAAACGCCAAAAGTAGCTCGAAACGTTTGGACCAACTGCAAGTATTTTCGTTTTAATTTTCGCCGAAAAAAGTCGATGGAAACAACAAACAATTCATCGTGGCGATTAACCAGTAATCAAAGAATTACAGAATGGAAAGAATTGACGGATAGATAATGCAGATGCTTATTAGAAGAAAATTTGTAGGTGTTGAAATATAGCCAATAGCATATTTTCACGGAAAGCTTCAAAGGTGCATTTCAACACCTGCAGTATGCTAAAAAAGTTTATCTACCCCCAGCTAAAAACAAGATTTATTCCAAAAACCCCTACGGAAAATTAAAACACAGTTAATTGTTGTTCAGTTTATTATTGTTTATGTTTAAACAAAGTCAATTCATTCAAGTTCCAAATAAAAATAATATTCTGTTGCATTTGAGATATAATGCTAAAAAAAAAAGATTAAAAATAACGCAAATAAGTTTATCCACCCCTCTGGCTCACCTAGCTTTAGTACTTCGTGTAACCTCCTTTGGCTTCAATAACTGCTTGACAACGTCGTGGCATCGATTCAACAAGCTTAGCAGTTGTTTTCGGGGTGATTTTTTCCCATTCAGTTGAGATTACCTGCCGCAATTGCTGGATGCTTGTTGGTTTTTGCTCCTGAAGCTTAATTTTCAAAATTGACCAGAGATGCTCGATCGGATTAAGGTCGGGAGACTGTGCTGGCCACTCCATAACCTTGATACGCTTTTCTTTGTACCATTGCGAAACCAGCTTCAAGGTGTGTTTCGGATCTCCGTCTTGTTGGAACGTATATCTGCGCCCCAACTTTAGCTTTTGTGCAGACGCTGGTAGATTCTGCTACAAAATATTCAAATAAACCACCTTGGTCATGATTCCATCAATGAATTCATGTTCTCCAACGCCGGATGTAGCCATAGATCCCCACACCATGACTCTACCTGCAAATTAAAATCAAAGTTATGCTCAGTTGGCTGAAAAATCAATGTATGTTAAGTAACGCACCACCACCATGCATGATTGTAGGGCGCAAACACTCCTTTTTCAAACTTTCTCCGGTTCACGGCCATTTTTTTGTGATACCATCTGACCGAAATAGCATTACTTTCGACTCATCTTACTAAATCACCTTATTCCAGTCATCACTGGTCCATGAAATGTGGTCCAGGGCCCACTTCAATGTTTTTTTTTTGATATTTTTTGCGGACAACCATGGCTTCTTAAGTGGTACTCTGCCCTTAAGACCTTTCTTATGAAGACGATTTCGCACGGATTGTGATGTCAGTTGAATGAAAAATTCGCTTTAAATCTGTTTCGCAATTTTCGGAGCTGATAGTCCCCGGTCCAGCTCTACCTTCTTCACGATTGCTCTGTCAATTCGGCCTGTAGTGTTTGAAGGACGCCCCGATCGCTTAGCTAGTGAGATTGAACCACGCTGTTTGTACACCTGAACAATCCTAGCAACCTTATCTTTATTAAGCTGGATATCGGCAATATTACGGTAGCTTTTGCCGGTTTTGTGATGTTTTACAATCAAAATTCGGATGCCGATCGGAATTTGTGCTTTTTTGCGCATTTTACAACCAATTACTTCCAATTTTGAACACGAAACGAAAACTTCAAGAGCGCTAAATGCTAGAGCTAGACATAATGTTTACATTCAAGAAAGCTGCAGGCTATACGCTCAAACTTTGTAAAACACACTTAAATCGTAGTATCCATTTGAGGGTGGATATACTTTTTTGGGAATTTTTTATCCTTTTTCATAATTTATCGCATAAAACCTCGAGAAAAGATATAAACGCCGTATTTTCAAAGGTAATATAATAAATAAACATAAAATGATAAATTGTGGTGGAACATTCATGAAATCAACTTGATTTTCACCAGAAAAACATTACAATTGTAAATTTGTGAGGTGGGTGGATAAAGTTTTTTGCATACTGTATAAATTCTCTTCTAATAATCATCTGCTTTATCTATCCGTCATTTCTTTCCAATCTGTAATTCTTCTATCAAGAAACTTCCATCATAACGTTCACCGCAATGCCATTAAACTAGCATATCATGAGATCCTATGTGTGTGTGTTCGTTTAAATTTGTTATACACTAATATTAAGTAATTAATTACATTACGTTAATGTGGGACCGTCCCTCAGGTGCAGAGGGTGTTGTGGTTGGAAACAACGAGACAATCCGATTTTCTCTGACCAGGTCCAAAGACTTACCTGCGGTAGCTTCCCGTTAAAAGGTGGCACGTCTGTTGAGCGAAACGATGAACGACGAAGTGGCTAGTTGAATGGCTGGTGCGAGTGAGGATGGGATGGGGAGAGAACTGGAGATATGCATGAAATGCTGGCAAATCGTGTTGCCAGTTTAAACTGTTAGGAATGTTCGATAATGGAAGATGTTTTGTTATAATTCCTCATCACAGGTATCCCACATCTTCCCTTTCCTCCCGAAAAAAGAAAAGGAAAAAAAAAGGGGGGAAACATAATTCTTTTTTTTCTACTCGCCGATGCTCATCATAAAACTCTCATTAGTTCGATTTCATTAAAATAAACATAAATTGTATCTAACAACTACTTTTATTTCCTGTGCTCAAACTGCAATCTGAGTATTTAATATTGGTTTGTTTCAGTATCTCAGTTTAACGTGTCAGTGGGTTTTAGTTAACTCAAAATTAGATTAAAATTAACAGCTAATGGGTAACTTTATTTAATCGTGTATCTTTCCAACTTTGTTTGTTTATGTTGACATGAAGATTAATACAGATTGTGTAGGAAAGATATCACCGCTGAAGTGGCCAAATTCACTCCGGAAGGCTTAAAAACAGGAAACAAAACAACATAAATATGGTAATGTTTATCTATAACATGTAATTAATCATACCTTTTTCGTTTTAGCTGCTGTGTGGCGGAAAATTGACTACGTTCGTTTGCCTCCTGTTCGCAGATTCGTACGTAGTCTTGCAGGTGGGTTGAATTTTCTTTTCGCGCGATGGCCTGTCCTGTACAGGAGTTTCATTTGTCGATCTTGGCGCCGATTGACAAGGAAAAGGTACCTGATTGAATACCTTCCACTCATGAACCCTACGAGTGTGAATAACGTTGCGCTTCAAGGTTTGACCTGTCTCGTCGCTAAGCAGCAGATCACCATTTCTTTCCTCTAATACCGTGTATCTTTTAGGATCGAATCGGCTCTCGCCTTTGGCTCGCATCATCCTTTCGAGTATGACTATATCCCCAGGCTTGACTGAACAAATTTTTGAGCCACGACGTGCATCCTCAGTATGTTTTCCCTGGAGTTTAGAATTGCGATCCCTTTCGTCAAGTTGCTTGTCCTCAAATTCAGATTTTCCCGGGCACATAAGTGGCAACCGTCTCCTTATTCGTCTACCAGATAAAACTTCTTCAGGAGGAAGTTTTGTAACTTTGTGCTCTGCGGCATTGTGCGCCTGTACCGCGTTTCGTATCTCTTCTGTATAAGATGTTCCTTTGCTAATTGCCGCTGCCATCGCTCGATTGATTATTTTCATATACCCCTCGACGAGCCCATTCTGTTGTGGGTGGTAAGGCGTCGAGTATATGCAAATGATGCCTCGCTGGGAACAATAATCCCGGTACTCAGCCCCATTGAACGGGGGTCCGTTATCGCTTTTTACATTTTGGGGATAGCCTTCTCTATCGAAAATTTCATCGAGGATCTTTTTGGTGTGATCAAAACTGGTTGATTGTACTGGTTTTGCGATTAGATATCTAGAGCGATAGTCAACGATTACTAGTATTGAAATTCCACCAAACTTTATGTAGGGGCCATTGAAATCAATAGCTATACCTGTTCGGTTTCTTGTTTTGCGGGTACAATTGTATCGTCCTCTACGGCATCGACTCGACTAGATGGACAAACCTCCACAAAATGACCGAATTTCTTGCATCTTATACACTTTCTCGTGAGGGCTGGGCTTCGGTGATTAGGTGACTTGTTGTAGTTACAATTCGGACAACGTTGAAACTGCCGTCTTAAGCGTTGATCATTGTTGTTTCGGAATCGCTTAGAAGATGAATTTCGGAACCGTTCCTTGTAGCTACGTTTTAGTTCATCGCGCCTGGTTGGTTCATAGCTTCTTTGTTCCACTCGGGAGATGCTTGTGGAAGGACCTGCTCCAACATTACTAGCTTCTGCTCTAGTTCCGATTTGAACTATCTGGGTCGTGGTGTAGCCAAGGTTTCTTGCTGAAATAGCTAGGTCCCTATTCAGCATACCTGCGATTAGCTGGGACCTAACAAACTTATACTGGTCATCTTGGCTATATCCGCATAGTCGCACCTTTTCCACAAGCCTCGAATGAAACGATACTATCGATTCGTCCAAGCTCTGCTTCATAGCTTGGAAGGACTCGTGCTCTGCCGCTGGGTCAGTCATAGAAACGAGGTGTGTTTCTATGTTTTTCACTAAGACATTATACGAGTCAGGTGCCTCGAAATCCGGCATTAAGTTGAAGGCGTTTATTATTCTTTGTAACTGCTCACTCAGAGAAAGGAATAACAACTTCGCCAACTGAGAAGGACTTCGAGCGTTACTGAGCGAAGCTACTATTTAAAAATTTTGAATGAAGCGACGCCATACCTCCCATAGCCGACCGGTTGGCACATCTTCTGGGAACTTTTGGACATGTCCCCAACGAATGCCCTGTGATGGGTCAAAAGCGGATGAGGAAGGTAATGGCTCGAGTTCATTATTGCCGGTCGGGCTGACTTTAGTTGGCATATCAGGCTGTGTTTCTGGTTGGGCTACGGGAAGGGTTTGATCCTCTCTGTGGTATGTCGCCAAAAAGGCATTCAGCATTCGACCGAACGTTTCTATTTGTTCCATCCTGTTGCCGGAAGATGTACTTGGAGGTGCAGTACTGGTATCGCCAATCTGCGAGCATTCGGTTAAAGGCGTGCTCTTTCCATAGTTTTCTTGGATAGGCTTCTGGATTGAATTCGTTGATGGTTCTGGGTTTGTCGATTCTCTGATTCTAAAAAATGATATTAGTCATATAACTTATTCCAATTAAAATTTTACAATATCCTACGGTGAATTCGAACATCCGGAACTGTTGAATGTTTCAACTTCGGAGTCGTAGCTGCTCTCATCTGTGTCGCTCCAGTTGATACGAACGAAACGTCCAGGCTTCGGCATCTTGAATTTCTGTCTGTAAGTAGACTAAACAACCAAATGTTCAGGTAAATCTCAATCAAGTTTTGATAAGTGCTTTTCAATAATTGATTGCTTCTTTTTTTTTTTTTACAACCTCTAAATTCGAAGTAAAGACATCGGTATCAGCCGAGCTATGGGTACTTTATACCGGTATCCGCCGGTTTTCGATCCACAATCGGTATACGCCAAACTGTGGAAAATTTGTGTACCGGTATCCGCCGGATTTTGGTCCGCAGTCGGTATCAGCCGAACTGCGAAAAATTTGTATACCGGTATCCGCCGGTTTTTCGTCCGCAGTCGGTATCAGCCGAACTGCGGAAAATTTATATACCGGTATCCGCCGGTTTTTGGCCCGCTGTCGGTATCAGCCGAACTGCGGAAAATTTATATACCGGTATCCGCCGGTTTTTGGTCCGCAGTCGGTATCAGCCGAACTGCGGAAGATTTATATACCGGTATCCGCCGGTTTTTGGTCCGCAGTCGGTATCAGCCAAACTGTGGAAGATTTGTATACCGGTATCCACCGGTTTTTGGTCCGCAGTCGGTATCAGCCGAACTGCGGAAAATTTATATACCGGTATCCGCCGGTTTTTGGTCCGCAGTCGGTATCAGCCGAACTGCGGAAGATTTGTATACCGGTATCCGCCGGTTTTTGGTCCGCAGTCGGTATCAGCCGAACTGCGGAAAATTTTTATACCGGTATCCGCCGGTTTTTGGTCCGCAGTCGGTATCAGCCGAACTGCGGAAAATTTTTATACCGGTATCCGCTGGTTTTTTTGGGCCTAGTTCGGTTTCCGCCAAACTTTGGCAAGATTACCAGTAAGGTAAATATCTGATATCAGTCGGATTCAATGGAATCAATCGGATTGTCTCGTCATTTGGGGTTTGTTTAATTTTCCTTGATGGCCGCCATTTTGGGAAACGCATTTGTCGGCGTCTTGCGTCTCGATTTTTCAGAACTAAGGGGAATCATCATTATGATACCCGGTCCTGTCACGGTCGCCAAAATGTGGGACCGTTCCTGAGGTGCAGAGGGTGTTGTGGTTGGAAACAACGAGACAATCCGATTTTCTCTGACCAGGTCCAAAGACTTACCTGCGGTAGCTTCCCGTTAAAAGGTGGCACGTCTGTTGAGCGAAACGATGAACGACGAAGTGGCTAGTTGAATGGCTGGTGCGAGTGAGGATGGGATGGGGAGAGAACTGGAGATATGCATGAAATGCTGGCAAATCGTGTTGCCAGTTTAAACTGTTAGGAATGTTCGATAATGGAACATGATTTGTTATAATTCCTCATCACAGGTATCCCACAGTTAATACTTTTGTGATGTTTGATTTCTTTTTTTGCAGATTACTTAATCATTCAGAGAATTGCCGTTCTGGAAAACAATCTGTACACAACGATCATCATCTTTGCGGTTATCCTCGTCATTCTGGTCCTGATGGTGGCCATCATCGTTGTCCGATGGTGTCGCAAAAATGGGTACTGCTCCATGTCTACGCTGAAACGGTTCACCGGAGTCAACGATAAACTTCCTCCACCGACGATGGAGTATACCCACGAAAATCCTAACACCAAAAGTCCCAAGCTCAGCGCACGCATCAATCCAAATAACAGCGGAAGCACTCTCCCTCCGACCCCACATGACAGTGGCATCGGAAGTAGTCCAACGGCAGTGACCACCATTTCCGGTGCGGACTTTCCCGGCTACATGGGTATGGACAGGACTTCGATGCGTACGCTCAGCACACCACTTAGTAGGACCAGCTATCCGGCGGAAGATTGGCGAGAGAATCACTGTTACGATAATGGGGGCTTGGCAGTGACGCCCATGGAAAACACTTACGAATATGTCGAAGCTAATATGAATCAACGGATGCATCAAAGGATATGAGATCGGATTAAGTCGGGGTCGACGACGTATCTTTGAAAATGTTGGAACTTAATTCCTCAATGCAAAAGTGAGACTACTATCTGCTGATTTTCTTCAACTTCTGTCCTCCCAGGTGATTATTTCAATCTAGATCTCTAAACTTTACAGTTGATGAAAGCAATGCAATGCAATTGAGGAATACTTACTTAAAGTGTGTAGAGGTAGAACTTAATTATTTTAAGCCACATCATTGACACTTTTAATCAATTCCTCACGAATCAATCATCACAGTGCAATGAAAGTATGAAAATTCAAACCAGTGAGTTCAATTCATGAGATATGAATTTTAGCATGTTAAAACATATCATTCGTTTTGATAGGTGTGATAAAGTTATTTGAAATGGATGAGAAGTGAGATTCACGACACACATCAAGTATTCTAGTTATCAAAATAGTTTTATTTTCAGTAGAGATTGGTGTTACATCCGTATTTGGATCGCGATATTATAATTAAAATTCGAATTTAATTCAACAAATTATAATCGCGTGTTTATTTGTACTCTGGCAAATACAACTTAAACCATGTTGGTCCATCTAATGAATGTAGACAATATTACACTCTTCTCTTTCTCTTGTTAACATATTAATCTTCATACCTCAACGGCCGTCGGATTTGGCGCCTAGGTCTTCCAGAGTATAAAATTCAGTCTTATTCCGCCAAGGGAACAAATCACTTTTTCTCCCAGGTCAGGTTCCGTCGCAAACAGGTACTAGACTTCTCCATCAGATTCGTCGCTTCCAGATTCCTCCTCGGTAAACCGATTTTCCACCTGACGTACGTTGTGGTCACTGGAAAATCTCCCGGACTCCGATATCTTGGTTTTACAGCGTTCACTTGTGTGGCCTTTTCTTCCACACTTTCTGCATTTCTTGAGCCGAGCCGGACAATGAGGAGCTTTTGCGAAATGACCAGTGTTTCCGCAGCGGGAACATTTAGCATCGTTTGGCTGGCTGCCTATTTTGTTGACATCGGAGCAGCTGGTTACTGGGTTCAAGTTCTTGCGATGCTTCCAAAGAACGACCCAATTCAACAGTTTCAGCCAGGGTCATTTCCTGTTTCGTAAAAATTTTGAACCGCAGATCGTCGGATATACCTTTCTCGAAGATTTGCTTCTTTATTTCGTCGTCCAGGTGGTCACCATACTCGCAAAGGTTACAATGCTCGCGCAGACGAAGGACACATTTTTCAATTGATTCGTCCGGCAGCTGTTCGATATTGCGGAACTTATGGCGCTCTAGTGGCAGGCATTTCATCGGCAGGAAATAATTATCGAGTAACTATAATGCCACTGTGTACTACTGTGTAGTGATCCGATCCTTCAGGAATTTCAGGTTCAGCATCACCTCGCAAGCAGTAATAAATGTCCTGTACTTGCGATCCGCCATAATGCAGCAGATAAGACCTTTTCCGGCTGGGCAAAGCTACGTTGTTGACATCCAAAAAGATTTCCAAGGAACGTTTCCACTTTTTCCATCTAGCAGAGACGGTAGCTGTGTCTCCGGTATCAAACGGAGGAAGACTTTGATGCAATGGATCCATTTTTCGCAGATTATAACCACACATTTTGTGGTTGCACTAACGCGGTTTTCCCAACAACTTTTACGTTCGAATTTAATCCAATCGATTACGAATAACTTCCCCGGTTTTTTGGCCCTCGTCGCCAATGTTACATCCGTATAAGGATCGCGATATTATAATTAAACTCGAATTTAATTCAACAAAATAAAATCGCGTGTTTATTTGTACTCTGGCAAATACAACTTAAACCATGTTGGTCCATCTAATGAATGTAGACAATATAACAATTGGCTATTTAATAAGAAAAGTTAGGAATGATATATTCTTAGTAAAACCTTTTAAAGGGTCATACAGTCAAAATTTGGTCAAGGGAAAACGCTTGTAAATCGGTGAAATCGTTTATTCAAAAAATCAAATTAAATTTCTTTTTCAAGTTCAATTGGTATAAAATTCAGGAAAAATATTTAGTTAGGCTTCCGCTTTTCCAAATCCGAATTGCCAGGCCTTACGCTTAACCCCTGCCATCAGACTTTGTACAGCCACATTGTCCACCTTCTTCGCCGCAGAAAGCCAATTTGCCTTGAACTGGTGCTCGTCCTTAGCAGTTTTTTGGTCTTGTTTAGGTTCCGTTTGACAATAGCCCAGTATTTCTCAATTGGGCGGAGCTCTGGCGTGTTGGGAGGGTTCTTGTCCATGGCCTTTTTACCGTAATGGCAAGATGCCAAATCCGGCTAAAACAATACGGAACAACCATGTTTCTTCAGGAACGGCAGCACACTTATTCAAACACTCTTTCACGTAAATTTCTTGGTTGACAGTCCCGGAAGCTATGCAAATGCTGCTTTTCAAGCCACAGGTACAGATGGCTTGCCGAACCAGATATTTCTTCGCGAACTTTGACAGTTTCATGTGCTTGAAAATATCTGCTACCTTTCCCCTTCCTTTTGCCGTATAAAACTCCTGTCCCGGAAGCTGCTTGTAGTCGGCTTTGACGTAGGTTTCGTCATCCATTACCACACAGTCAAACTTCGTCAGCATCGTCGTGTACAGCCTCCGGGATCGCGCTTTGGCCGTCGTATTTTGTTTATCATCGCGATTTGGATTCACTACCTTCTTGAAAGTCGATAGTCCCGCTCGTTTTTTGGCTCGATGCACGGTTGTAGACGATACACCCAGCTTATTTGCGGCATCTCGGAGAGAGAGTTTAGGGTTTCGCTTGAAACTACCGGCAACTCTCTTTGACGTCTCAGCGGCTTCCGGTTTTCGATTTCCCCCCGATCCAGACTTCCTGGCTGTCAACAAACGTTCCCCAAACACTTTAATTACATTTGAAACGGTTGATTTGGCAACTTTTAGCGATTTGGCCAGCTTTGCGCGCAAGTAGCTTGGATTTTCGCGATGCGCGAAAATCTTTTTCCTTGGCATTTTGACAACTGAAGAGTGAATTCCAAAATCAAAATAGGAGCAACATTCTACACACACACACACCTTAAAAATGAGGGGTGTTCAGGTTTTTTAAATGCAAAATTGAAAGAAATACGTCAAGTTGATATTGACCAAATTTTGACCGTATCAACCCTTTAGGGATGGTATCGCATTTCAAAAAAACTATGAAAACTGGAGCTCATAATACACAGACTTTTAGGATGAACTTCGAACAACAATTCACAACACAAATAAAGGGTGTCCACGATGAAATTGCCGCACACACACAATTGATTAGTAAGATTCGAGTTTTCATCCGATTGCCATCAGATGAAATTAATTTTCAGGCATTGAAAAATGGCTTTTAAACTACATTTTACCATTTTACTCGTATTTTATTAACAGTCCATATGCAAATGCCCACACCTTGGCTTATGGCTTGGCCCAGCCATAAGATTCTGCATGTAAATCAATGGTTTTTTGCATGTAAACCCATACTTTCTTCAGTTCCTTGACTGTCTTCACTACCTTAGGTCGTTTAAGAAGGTTCGAAGCTCAGCCTTCGTTTTGGCCTCTTTGAAAAACTTCGGCTTAGGTGCAGCTTCTTAGCCACATCCCGAACGGAGGCGTTCGGGTTTCGGTTTAAGGCCCCAACTACGCGGTTGTGTTTTTTTTTTGTTGTACGGAATACTTTTTCCTGCACTTCTGGGCTTTCGATCGGTGGTCAATCGTTCCTCGAACCACTTAATCACTCGCGACACCGTGGAATTCACGATTTTCAACGTTTTAGCGATTGAACGATGCGAGAGATCCTTATCCTCGCGATGAATGTGCAAGATTTTATCACCCATGAGCTGTTCTTTCGGCTCTATTTCCGCGAGTCTCGATCACAGGACTTTAAAACTTGCAGGATGTAAACAATGCACTATGAACTAAATTCACCCAAATTTTCATTAAATTTTGTTTAGAGATTCCTCATCCAAAGACCAAGTAATAAAAAATAAATAAATAAATAAATAATTAGTGTGGCAATTTCATCGTGGGCACCCTTTAAGCTGTTTAAACGTCATTTCCAGATTAAGCGGAAGTGCTGTATCAAAATCGTGCTTAGACTTAGTGAAATACTCTATAGTGAACATTGAAGTGATAATTTCAGTTTTAAAATAGTAGTGATTCTATTCTTCTATATACGAAAAATGTTTTTTTTTATTTATGAAAGATAAACGTAGAAGCCCTAAAGCGATTCTATCTTTCTCACCTAATGTACATATGTACGTTGTTTAACGAAGTTTGTATTTCGGTTTCCTTAAAGGCAGGTTTTTCGATATGTTTTATAAAAGTAACAAACGTTTGTAATTGGTAATATAATTTCAGTTAAAAGTAAATGAAAAGCATTACTATTATAAGTTGAAAATCGTTTTAATGTATTCATCATTCAAACCTTAAGTACTACTGAGTAAAATGCTTCCTATCATACGTTTAGTCAAACGAAACACACACCTTTTTCGACTAAGGTGTTTGACCTTTCACTCTACAACCTTTCGCACGCGAATCTCGTTCCGGACACTTATTCTAGCTTAAGTTTATTGATGTGGCACCAATCGCTGGATGGCAAATTTAAGTTTCTTTTCAGTTCAAATCTTCTGATGTTAATAGAATTCAAAGGCATGCCGGTATAGTATTAAAATGAAGTACGGCCCACAAAAGGCACTGGTCGAAAAAAAAAATCGTTTTAAATGACGTAGCAGAAGGAGCTTAGTTAGCTTAAGTAAGTAATTTATGAACTCTGTACAATAGAAAGTCGAAATTGGCTAAACGTGTATTCTTTCTACCGAGAAATGTCCCTACACCCAATACTGATTTCGTCGCAGCAGCGGATTCGCTTTCTGCTGCTGCGAAGCTAGAAGTGGCTGCTGTTGTTGCTGTTGCTGTAGATGCTGTTGTTGCGAAGCTAGAACCGGTTGCTGTAGTAGCTGCTGGTGTTGTTGTGCATTCTGATGGGCGATCGTAGAGTAACCCACATCGGGCCCAACATCGCATGACGAGCTCCACTGGTCTGCTTCGTCTCCGTAGGGATAGTTGAGATTGTTCTGGTGCTGCAGCAGATCATCGTTCATGTCCAGCATGTCTTCTTCGCTCTCCGAGTCTAGCTGAAAGTTGTCCAAGCCAATGGGGATGACCTTGCAATGGGGTATACTGCTGATGATGGGCAGTGGAGTTGAAGCATTTGTCACCGGGAGAGATTCGTTTTCCGATGGTGTGTACATGCGATTGTTCAGGGTCATGAAGTCTGGTGGTCTTGGGAGAGACGGTGGATGATCTTTATCTGGATGATCTTTATGGGAGCGGCTTGATCGGCATCTAAGAGCAATGATGATCAGAATAAGAATAACGATTACGGCAGCTGCTGCACAGGCAGCTATCAGATAATCCCATGGTAAGGCGCTATCGGCTGTAACGATGTCTACATCATTGCTCCCGTTAGAGTTTCTCGAGGGAGAGTATATCTCGATCGGTACCGTACCTTGTCCAGGCTGCGCAGTCTTCGTGGATAGAACGTATTCAAAGTTATCATTTATTGATTGGAACTCCTGGCTGAACTTCCTCGCAACGTAGTAAATCACCCCGCTTTTCAATTCTTTGTAGGTGAATGTTGTAATATCTTTGTCACTCGGCTGTTCGATGTAATCTACACCAGAACTTCGAACGATTTTGCGTAATCTTCCATACTTTGGCTTCCGGGTAATCGTTATCTTGGGATTGTATCGATTCAGCTTCAACTGAGCTGGATTATCAAAAATGAAGGTAGAGCTCAAACGACTTCGCTCTCCTGGTGTTATCGTTACCGGATTAATTATGATAAATGGTTGCACGATCATGTTCACATCAACCAAACAAGCCGAGGTTGTATCCGGAATGAAAGCATCCAGCTGGAAAGTATCATTTGAACGAGTCGTATCGGTTTGCATATAGCTAATCTTACCATCATCTAGCTGTCGCTGAGTGAATTTCGTCACAGGTTTGTTGTTCGCTATGAGGATTCCACCCAAAGGATTCTTGGTTATGTTATAAACAATACGAGTCTTCTGAACATTGGTCTCAACTGATACGTGTTTCGGCTCAAGTACACCCAAAGTGGTTCCCTGTTGAACCAAAATCGGTTGGTTGTTAAACCCAGGTAGTATCGTGATCGGCAGGACCTTGATGTTAAATATCTGATAGGCTGGTTTGAACTTTCCATCCGATACTTTAAAATAAAACGTCGTTGATTGAGGGTTCCCGGAATGCGTATAGATTATACGGTTCTCATTGATATCTGCTTGAGAAAACTGATTTCCATAAGTTATGATGTCCTGCGGATAACCTTCATCTGATATTTTAAGCAAAACGCCCAAATTGGGACCACTGATTACATCATAAATTATATCTTTAGGATCTGTATCAGCGTCTTCGGTGAGCAAATGTGTCGAAGTTATGGTTTGATTTTCTCCCTCAATAACCGAAATGTGCGGCGAAGCCGTAACCAAATGGAACGGTTGATCATTCACTGGATTGATCGTAACGGGGATCGTTATATTGCACAAAAACAAATGACCCGGTACCAGATAAACTGCCAACGCTATCTTATCTTCAACACTATCGGAATGGTCATGTTTGTAGAATACTTTATTGCTGTAGAAGTCGTTCAACGAAAACCGATTCAAATCCGCGGCAGATTCATCCAGTTCAACCAATCCATGGGCAGGATCATAAACCTCAATGTAAAGCTCCGGATTCTGGATCCCTGCTCTCGTTTCCAAATATTCCAAAATTTTCGACAAATCAAGCTTAATCGGTGCCGATTCGCCTTCATCGAGTGTTATTCTTGGAACGGGCAAGAATCTTAACAAACCTCCCGAAGAAACTGACACATCAATATTGAATATTTGATCCACCAAACTGTTCGAGAGCGGAGCAGTCACATCGAAGTAGAATGAGTCATTCGTTTTAAGTTCCACCATGGCGTGAGTGTGCTCGTAGAATATCCTTCCATTTTCCACGTCATGCTGGCGAAACTCGGTTATCTCGGTGTTATAACCAAACTCCAGGTGTTCGTAAATCAATCGTCCCAGCTGGGGTGGAACTGTGACCACATACTTAACTTCGCGATCGTCATCCGAACACTTGTAGAACAGTTGATCCGGCAGGATTTGCTTTCGCGTTAGGGGAAAAACGTGAAGAACTTCATTCCTAACCAGCTCCAATGTTACCGGATTGGTGACGATGTGCAGCACCTGTTCGGTGGTGTTGTGGATTCCATCACTCACGTAGAACGCTATTTTTCCGTTCTGATTGCTGCTGTCGTGAATGAAGTATACCAGGTTTTGGTTGATATTTTCCTGGGTGAAGGTATGAATCTTTCTGTTGTAGCTGTCCTTCAATGCCAAATAACCGCCTGTCATCTGGGTGATGTAGAACGTTAGGTTCTCTGGGAAGGTATCATAGTCTTGGACCACTGCAAAAAAAAAATTTAAAAAAAACCGTCAGTACATTGCTTTCAAAGGAAGTTTCTTTAAGGAACCAGTCTACCAAAAAAAGGATAAATTCAGTAAGTATCAGAAGTGCTGGGAGATTTCTGTGCAAAATGAGATTATCAAACCACCTGTGAGAAATCCCTTAACTCAATTTCTCAGATGAAATCACTAGAGATAGGTACCGTAATTCGGGGTAATATTGATCACTTTTTTTATATATATTTCGATTATTTTTTCTGTTAAGGGGAATGCGGCATGTTTCATAATTTTAAAACCAGTACTGGACTGCTATGAACGTAAAACATGGATGAAGAAAAATGTTAGACCTCTTTAAATTTGATTTAAAAATCGTTTTCGTCTCTGTTCTGAATTTGATGCTTTGGGGTGACATTGATCAGTCTCAATTTTGACGGTCTCAATGAGTTTTCTTGATCATATAGGGTGTAAAACACCTTCATAATATTTAAAAATGCTAGTTTTTCAATTTAACCTTGATTTTTAACGCTTTATTTTGAAAATATTTATAATCGATAAAATAACTATGATGCTGCCTACATTTAGGGACAAAAATAATTATAATTGCTAAATAGTTTGAGCTTCAAAATACAAATGAAATTTAAACTTCACACATTCCCTAGGCCCTCCCACTATTTCCATTCTCATTTTTTCTTCAAAGTTGACGATTTGATAGGGTTCCAATCCATTTGTCCAATACGGGCTTACTCTTGGAAAATGTCCTTATTTTCTCAAGTATTTCCGGTTTTCAGCATGCATACCACAGACGACTTTGCCAATCCAACAACTACTTTTTCGTGCTCAACATCAGCTTGTACCCCGTCTTTTTAAGAATCACGCGTCTGGTTCCAGCCATCAAAGTCGCCCCGCTCCTGTGTATGGACCTGGTCTAGGGATCTCCCAAGCTCCTTTATCAGGTGAGTTTAATGGCTATAGAGCGACGTTCTCCCCTGATGATTTCTCTTCTCGCAGCACTCACGTGGAACAATTCGATTCCATCGCTTGCATCCGAGAATCGAGCGCCGAAAGAGACACCTATGCCAGAACCTCGACGCAGGCTGACGGATGTACCTACTACCAACTGCTCCTCTAGAACGCACAGAACGCACTGTGCATCTGGCTTCCACCCTTTCCCGCCGTCAATTTACAATATACTACCAGAACGTCCAAGGTATGAGAACGAAAACGCACGACTTCTATCTCAGCGCGGCTGCTTGCGATTACGACATTATCGTTCTAACGAAAACTTGGTTATGCCCTGAGGTTCTTAATTTCGAGCTCACTCCGCACTATTCAGTATTTCGATGTGACCGTAACATTCAAACTAGTTCCTTTCTTCGGATTGGAGGTGTGCTAATTGCTGTAAACTCGTCTTTGCATTGTTCATCGTTCACACTGAGTGATTCCAGTCCCTAGGAACAAGTGGCTGTCACTTTGAAACTCCTGGAGTTCACGATTTATCTTTGTGATATCTACATACGGCCTTCTTCTCCTGCTGAAGTTTACTCTTTGCACGCTTCGGCTGTTCAGCAGATTTGCAATCTTTCTTCTGAAAACGACACAATCGTTGTTCTGGGGGACTATAATCTACCGGGATTTGTTTGGGTTTATGACGAGGAACTAACCTGTTATATACCCACCAATGCATCGACCGAAGCAGAGTCAACATTCACCGAAACGATGTTGGTTACTGGACTTAGTCAAGTTAATTCTCTACGGAACGCAAATGACCGTAATCTTGATCTCGCTTTCGTTAGTGACACTTGTGACATTGAAGTGATTGAACCCCCTTCAAGTCTTCTCTTAATAATAACTTTGACGCACACTCTCCAACAAACTACGGTGAATTAGAGCTCAACTTTGCAGGGTGTGACTATTTTATGTTGAATCAAAGTCTGTTTTCTATCAACTGGCTTGAGTTACTCGGTGACAAATCAACGGATGACGCAACGGTGCTGTTTTACGGAAAGCTTTTTGATGTCATGAATAGGATCATTCCACGTAAGCGGAGACGTCTCAACACAACCAAACTTCCGTGGTGGTCTTCTGAACTTCGTCATCTTCGAAATATTGTACGCAAGGCTCGAAAGCGTTTACTACGTTCCAAGTCCCAACAGGATAAAGAGAGTCTAAAACAACTCGAAACTCGATACAACGATTGCCAAGCCGCATCATTTCGTAGCTACATCGACCGAATGGAATTAAACCTGAAGGACAACCCATCTATTTAGTTTCTGGACGTTTGTGAAGAACCGCAAGTTAAGCAACTGTATACCTGAGCAAATGAAGTACCACGAATTGTCCGCAGATTCTATTGAAGAATCGGCCAATCTGTTTGCCGACTTCTTCAGCAGCGTGAACAATCCCAATTCACCTGAGCTTTCTGATGCGAGTAGACAGGGTATTCCTATGCATGACATTACGCTACCATCCTTTAACTTTACGCAACGTGGTGTCCTATCTGAGCTGGAAAAGCTGATCGTCAAAAAAGGTCCTGGAACTGATCTAACTCCACCAGTATTCTGGAGGGAATGTGCAGAATCAATGAAGCTGTCTATCTGTCTGCTTTTCAATCGTTCTCTTCACGAACGGAAGTTTCTTGCGGTATGGAAGACCGCCTCGATAACTCCGATACATAAATCCGGTTGTCGTAATTCCGTGGAAAATTACCGAGGAATTTCATAAAGGAATGTTGCATAACCAAAGTCTTTGAGAGCATGGTCCACTCGGTGCTCTATAACGCCACTCGTCACTTGATCTCTGACTATCAACACAGATTCGTTAAGAAGCGATCCAGTGTCAAACCTGATGTGTAACACCAACTTCCAATCAACCGAAATCGAGAAGCGTCGACAAGTGGATGCAGTCTACTTTGACTTCAGTAAGGCTTTCGACAAAGTTCCTCATCGACTTGCCATTAAAAAGCTGGTTCACATGGGTCTTCCCCCTTGGATGACCGAATGGCTTCAATCATATCGAAGAGCGTTTGTCAAGATCAATACATCACGTTCGCGTATTTTTGACTTGACCTCAGGTGTCCCTCAAGGCAGTATTCTAGGCCCTTTGATATTTGTTCTTTTTGTTAACGACCGGGCTTTCTGTTTGAAATCCTGTATGCTGCTATATGCTGATGATCTTAAGATCTACAAAATAATCTCATCGGTTCTAGATCGCCACGCTCTTCAATCTGACATCGACGAGCTTCTCCTGTGGTGCTTGAAAAATGGGATGCAGTTAAACATAAAAAATGCAAGTCCATAACTTTTAGTCACCGTCAGTCCAATGTCTGCTTCTAGTATAGTATCAATGGTACCAGCATCGATCAAGTCAGCTCCATGAACGATCTGGGCGTCATCGTTGATAAAAAACTAACGTTCAGCGACCATATCAGTGCCATCGCAGCGAAGGCTTTCTCTGTTCTTGGATTCGTGAGGCGCAATTCACAATCTTTTCAGGATGTATACACTCTTAAAGCTGTGTACTGTTCCTTGGTGAGAAGTGTATTGGAGTACACTGCTTGTGTGTGGGCTCCTTACCATACATCTTGGAGTCTTCGAATCGAAAGAGTGCAGCGATCATTCATTCGTTACGCTCTCAGGTCACTTCCGTGGAACGACCCCATCAATCTTCCGGATTATGAGAGTCGGTGCATGTTGATCAATTTAGAAACCCTCTCTTCCAGACGTGTAAAACTAAAACGGCTTTTTGTGTTTGATCTGGTTACCGGCAACGTGGATTGTGCAGCTCTACTCAATGAAGTATGCTTTCTTGCACCATCCAGACATCTGCGAAGAAGACAACTTTTAGCACCAGGCATGCACCGCACTACTTACGGACAGAATAAACCTCTGACCAGCTGTTTTCAGTGTTTTAATGTTGTGAACAATTTGTTTGATTTTACTATGTCCAAAACAATGTTTAAACATAGGATAAAGAACCTTAGATATTAAGATCAGTCTGTAGGACATTTGAATCCAAGACGATGTGTGAAATAAATTAAAATAATTTAATTTTAAATTTTTTTTAATTGCATCTTTTTTTTTTGAGGCAGTTTCACATTAGAACCAATAAAAACCTCAATAAAACATTTCTTGTTCCCAAGATATTAGAGATCAAATATGTTTCCAATTTTTTTATTTTGCTCTGAAAATTTCAGGATTTATTTGTAGACCATAGCGAGTTTATCGGCTAACTTTTGAGAGTTTCGGATAAAATAGTTTTTTTCTCTTTGCATACGCTAAGACATCCCAAGTAACACAGAATAAGCCACATTTTAGATAAGTTATGTGTGTTGTTTTTGGAGTTTAATAAAATAATATATACCTGAAAATCTTTGAAAAACTTTTAATCACCGTAAGTGGTATGAATATCCCTACAACATGAGTATCAATTGAAAGGGCCCGTAGGTCAAAAAATTTGTTGCTTGACGCCATCATTAATCTAACACGCAACGAAAAAGATTTTTTTTCCTTTAATTTTGGGATGAATAAAAATTCCTTTGATTCTATGTATGCATTTTCCTTTATTTCGAAGAGTTTTTCTTTTGGAAAATCTAGGAAACTAAATCTTAATGCTTTGAAACTAAAACAGTTTCATTTGATGCAATGATTTTTTCGTTTGCTACAATGAATTTAGATTTAGATTTAAATCATTTATTCATTGAACCATTTTCAATTGATTCCTATTAGAAAAAATATTTTCTGTTGTTCCGAAGCTCATATTAGGAATTTTAGATACTAATAAAAAAAGAATTTTTATCTTAAAATCATTTTTATTCACGAACTAAACACAAACACTAGTTTACTATAATTGAATCATTCGGTCATAATTTTCGTTGATAAAGTTTGCCATTCTGGTCGAAGGGCTTCGTGGGCCGCTCAATAGACTTCCGAAAGCAACTTCGGTTGCTGGCTTTTCGGTTTCAAATTCTTCTTGCTCAATGCAAAAAAAAAACATTCGAGTTTGAAGTTTTTATTTAAAAAATCATTTCTTTCCTTTAGAAACATTTTTCTTTGATTAGAAATATGCCCTTGAACTTTTTTTTTATTTAAAGGATTCGTTCAAAATTATAGTCAAAATTATTCAGTTCTAAAAATTAATTCTTTCTTTCAAAAATTATTCATTTGAATCAAAACCATTATTCGTTGGTTCAACGGAACAAGAGTTTGGTTACAAAAAAATAATTATTTGAATTAAAGTCAGTGGCTTCCACTTTTCTTTTCAAAGCTGTAAATTACTAATAATCTTATGAAACATCCACAACATGGCCGTAGGAACGGGGGGAGGGTGGAGGGTTTGTGGATCCTCACCATTAACCACCCCCCCCCCCCGACATTCCCCACCATTTTTCAAAATCTTATACATATTGATTTTTTAAAACAGTCAGAATTTAAGGAAAATAACTTATTTAAAATTTTAAAAAAATTAGAAATGATACTTAAAAAATGTAGAAAACCTTTCCATTTATTTTTTTTCCTTTTATCTTTTATAATAAAAAAGTTATGAAACAAAGAAAAAAAAGTGGCCCATGATTCCTCAATCTTCCATATTACATACTGTCAAAAAAATTTTCTCTGGTTGATAAAATTTCGTCCCGAATATCTAATTTTATTAAAATTAGACTAAGCTTGCCAGATTGTCTAGATTTTGTCCGAATTTTTCCACTTTATTTGCATAATCAAACAAAAATTTGGATGAAGTCTTTAAAATTTCCACGTGATTTCTATTGAATAATTTTCAAATTTGCTTGAATGTTGGCCGGATTTTGAGGTAAATTTTGAAATAAGAGTCTCGAGTTTTGACCGGTTTAGACATAATCCTGATTCGAATCTTGGTTTTGAATTTCAAACTTAAACAAGAGGCAATATCGTTATTTGAAACTCATCATTTCGCAGTATGAAAAAAAATTATTCAAAATTACAAACCATTTGAAAGATTCGGATTGAAATTTATTGCTTTTAATTCTTATTCAAAATTGGAATAAAAAAAAGTTTCATAATAATGAAATAGTTTCGTCCTTTGCAATTGTCTTTTTGAATCACAAATTGCATTACGAATGAATAAGTAATGAAAGAATTGTTTTGTAATCGAATTTTGGAATTCAAATAAAAGATTTCTGGTTGAGGGTTCTGATAAAAATTTTCCATTTTGGTTCATAATTCATGGAAATTATCTGCATTTCAGATTAAAAAAAACGTCCAAGAATTCAAAACTCAGTTTTTGAACTCAGATAAAAAATGCAGGATTCAGATTCAGAATTAAAATTATAAGTTCAGCTTCAGCTCTTAAGTTAAGTTTTATAAAAGATTAAAATATCAATGTGAGAATTCCATCACGGGATCAATTTGCAGTTTCATAATTTTGATTCTTGATTCCTAAGATAAATAAACCACCGTTAATATTTTTGTGAATTTATTTTTGGCATATCGGCTCAAATGTATATTCATGTAGAAATAATATTAGAATTGATAATTGATAAAGATGGATAAAAAGTTAGGAGTTTGCACTTTTCAACATTTGTAAATTTTCTCCTAGATTTTATATCCATCTTTATCAATTTTCAATTCTGATATTCTTCCTCCAAGAATACATATTTTCATCAATATCTCGAAAATACATTTACAAAAAAAAGATTATTGATCCAACATTAAAATTTAACACTCTCTCAAAGTCAATATGGCAACACAAACCAAAAGAAATCACAAATATAATCGAATTTACTATAATTTTGAAGATTTTGCTATGTGAAAAATCTATGTTTTATCTTGAAATAGTTATTCGCAGGATACTCATTTTGAGCTAAATTAATAATCAAACTATTTGCTGGTCATAGAACTTGTACTGAATCATCAGGTGAAAATTCAGATTGAATTTTTTTTTTTATTGGTTTGTTGTTTAGCATTTATATTGCAGACTCTTTAAACACAAAGTTTCAAACTATAATCTTAAATTTATATAATGTATACAATATTTTTAAGCATATTTGATACATTTAACCAATTCTTAAAATGGTTATGCGTGTTGGTAAATATAATTAGCTTTGAATTTGTCAATTTGATTCAAAACGAAAATATTTGCTTTGAAATGAAGCCTTCAAAATTTTATATTTATTCTTCTAAAGTTTATAATAAAAATGGTAGCATCTTGGACTTATTTTCCAAAGTTAGGATTCAAAATAAATAATTTCTAATGTGAAATAACTTTAATCTGAATAAATAGATCGAACCTACACATTTTGTTTTTTTTTATGAATGCATAGTTCAAGCAAAAATGTTTTAGGAAAAAAAAAATTCTCCAAAACCCAACCCCCCTCCCCTCCATGAGTCGGTTCTTCATACGGCCCTGATCCACAATGAAAGGGCTAAACGAGTTAGAAGTCGAATTTCGTTGTCCGACGTGAAATTAGTTTTTTTTCTAGTTTAGCCCTTTCACCAACTACCAATATTGTTGGGCTTTTAAACGATTTTCATTCATTGCCAGCATTTTAAAGTTCAGCGGAAGACGCCATCTTGGATTTCAAGATGGCTTCAGATAACGGTATTCGGTTCCTTCTTGTTGTCACCCAATACAAATATTCTAGGGCTTTCGTGCGATTTTTAGTCGTTTACAGAATTTTAAAGTTCAGTGGAAGCCGACATCTTTGATTTGAATATGGCGTCAGATAGCGAAATTCGACTCCTATAGTTTAGTCCTTTCATACAGTGTCCATATTATGGCAATTTCATGCGTTTTTCAGTAATTAACTGCATTTTAAAGTTCAGTGGAAGCCGCCATCTTGAATTTTAATATGGCTCTAGATAGCGAAATTCGACTTCTTCTTTTTTAGCATTTCACCCAATACACATATTTTAGCAGGCGACTGAGATAAACGGAGAATCATCGTCAATGATCAAACAAATTTTGCAGCCAATGATTGAATTTGTTATAATTTGTTGCAATTTGTTAGAGAGAATTAGAAGGTTTCAGTTAAAATGAGAGAAACCGATGCTCAGAGAGAGGGAAAATGTGCTTATTGTTGCAAATTGTTACGATTTGTTAAGCAGTTGTGGAATTTTGATCATTACCATTCCAAATGCAAAGAATTCTCTCTCCACTGCAATCCCTTGCATTTTAGGGTATTCGTGCGATTTCCAGTCATTTACAGCATTTTAAAGTTCAGCTAAAGCCGCCATCTTGGATTTCAAAATGGCGTCTGATATCGAAATTCAACTTGTACTTTTTAAGCCGTTTCACCCAATGCCCATATTATGCGAGTTTCATGCGATTTACAGTGATAAAATATTTCATTAACATTTTACCTAAAATCTTGACTGGCAGTAAAAAAGATGCTCATATTATTGTTAAAACATTGGTTTATTTTTGTTAATAATTAACCAGATCATATCTCAATAATCAATAATCAGCAATCATCATTCATCAACCATCATGATTGCTGAAAAAAATAAAAAAAACTCGGAGAACTCATGAAATCGAAAAAAAAAAATAAATTGCTAGCATATTTTTAAAAGCTTTATAAATGCTGTAGAGATCTAAATTTTACAGCAGATTTTCCAATTAGTCATCATGAAGTTACTAGAACAGGGCCAAATAGCCAAATTTTAGCTTCGTTAGAGTTCTGATGATGTATACATTGTATACATTTTTTTAAGAAGATTAATGTTGTAGCTCTAACGAAGTTGTGTTGACCATAATAAAGCTAAAATTGTCACTTGGGATGGCATGACCTATATGTATAATTTCAGACCACAGTACGTTTTAAGTAGTGTAGGGTTTCGAGATAAACAAAGTGTGCGCCAAGATGGTACCAAGATTGATCCAAGAACATAAACTGTCGTGTCAGAAACATTTTTGTTTTACTTTCTGATTGAATATATTAAAAATATTAAAATGATGCATTGCCGATGCATTGTATTTTTATTCAACATGCGATTGTCGAAATTTGGCGTAACAACGTTTCTAAATATAAATAAAGAATTGTTGATACAATCGGTTTTCGGAACAATCAGCAGAGGAAATCTGCCGACCCGTTCGGCGAAACCAAAACAGTTTGTTTTGGTTCCGCATGCTTTGAGTCAATTCACAATAGAAACAATAGCGGTGTTGATTGATGATGATAGCCGATGATGGTAAACACGGTATAAATGTTTACATCATCACACTGTGAAGCCAAACAACTCAATTTAGGTTAGTGATGGTGAGGTTAGTCACCAGTGTTGCCAGATATTCTGAGTGGTTAGCTAAGAATATCACACGAAAATGAGAAAACTAATAAGTGAGGATATCACTTCAGTGAATAATGTAAATAGCTATCGCTTATGTTATAAGTAGTTATTTAAGGACTTGATGAACAAAACGAATAAAAATTAACTCTATTCTACCACTGAAACTTGCGTTTTCAACATGAATATTTGCACTTACTCAAATCTGTACTCTGGATCATCGATTTCCCACCGATCCACATTTGAAGCCCGGTATTGGTAACCACCTGCGGCACCTCGTCGTTGATCGGCAGTATTTGAATGTTCAGACTGAACGGAACACTGTCCTTATTTCTGGCCAGCGCTATCAGTCGAATCGTATCCGATGAATTTTCGCTTCCATTGTGCACGTATGTTATGATGCCCGCCTCCAGTTGCTTCTGGGTGAAGCGATTTACCTTCGACGATTTGCCCGACTTGATGCTACCGTGCTGGGGATGTTCCTGAATTTTGTACTCCAGAATTTTACCGGTATAGTACTCCGAATAGGGTACCATGTCCGTTGGCTCGATTCTAACAGTTTTTCCTGCAAAATATTATCATTTGTGTCATCAAACATTTTAACAAATCAAACGAAACACATACCTTCTTCTACAACCACTACATTGGTTTTTATGTACAAATTTTCAGGAATGATAACGATCCTCATAACCAGATCCCGAAGCCAGGTTATTCCGTTCGTTACGTCAAAGGTGAAGAAGTCCGAAGACTGATTGACACCCGCCTGGATGTAGAACATTTTTTCCGCGTTGATAGTTGACTGGTCGAATACTTTCGAATTGTATTCGTCATCCGTTGTGATCGATTGAATTTCCAGGTAACCGTGCTGAGGTTGTGTCGTCACAAGGTATGTTATGTCTCCCGGTGAAATATTGGGATGAACGATCTACGATTAAAAAAGCAATAAGAATTAAAGAATATCCTGATTTGTGAAGATCAAACTTACCTCCAAGATATCTCTCGAGATGATAACGCTGGTGGATTCTTCGACGAACAAAGTTTGGTTACGCCGTATCCTCAAAGGTTCCCAGTAAGCTGGAGGATAAATTCGAATCATAATTTCACCTTCCGCCCAGACACCTTTCGTCGTTACGCGATATCTTATCTTGTCCATAGAAGCCACATCCCGATTCCAGTAGACCAAGCGTTCGCCAATGATATCTGCCTGGGTGAAATTCATAGTCGTCGTGGCATTACTCAGTTTGTGCAACTGGGTGGTGTTGAATTTGCTCCTGAATAGTTTGAGCAAACCATTACTCGGCTCATTCAGCATTCGGTAGTCTATTTCTTCAGGTTTTACGTTCAAATTGGTATCAACGTTAAGGTCTTCTAGTGTCAAAAGCACTACACGCCCTTCCTGAACAATCGAAGCATTGCTTTCTCGTATTTTCAAAAATGGATCTGAAGCCTCGATTTCTAACATTCCAGGAACTTCATACAGCCCATCAGTGGCTATGAAAGCTAGCTTTCCTTGATCAGTTCCGTTGTGTTGAAATAGAAGCCTTCGTGAGTCCAAATCATCCTGTGTGAAGAACTCTACTAGCTTTCCATGTCTCAGCAACTCTCCGTTAGTGCAAGTCACAGATCTGTATTCAATGTCTGAGTTTCTGGTATCCATATCGGGATCAGCGTACTTCAGGTCGTGTGAAGTCAATAACTTAGTTTCGTCTCTTACTATATGAAATACTTTGTCAAAAACACGATAAGGCCCATTATCATTCAGCAAAGTTATTTCCACCTGTATTTCGCAAACAAACTGGAAGTCCGTTTCATCATCGGACAAAATCAGCAATCTAAAGCTGTCTTCCGTTGATTCCGAATCGTCGTGACAATAGTGAATATCACCCAAATACAAATACTGCAACGTAAACGAACTAACTTCCTTGGACTCGAAAGTCCTCGGATTAACCTTGCACAAAGTACCATGCTTCGGATGATGGGTCAAGTTAAAAGTAAGGTGACTAAACTTGTTAAACAGCACTTCAAAGTTAGTCCTGGACAGGGCCGTTTTGTTACCCTCGTGAACAAACATCTTCTCACGTTTCTGATAGATGATTTGTTTGGCCAAATAGTCTGGCGGATTGTAGATGAAATCAAGTTTACCCTGAACATCCTCGCATTCCGGCACTGAAACTACAAACTCGAACGTGTCAATGAAGTTTCCGTACGAGGACTGATATGTGCGGTACTTGATAAGGTTCTTGTCGATTTCTTGCTGAGTGAACGAATCTCCCGGTTTGGCGTATTCGGGGTGACCATCAACGTAGATTATACCGAATCGCGGTGGCTTCACTACGGTGTAAATAATGTTACGAGCGAACGTCGTTATCGGTGTCGTTTGATGGTACAGATACTCGGCACGGATAGTGTTTTCCTTAGTGTTGATGTACATGTTGTTCTGGCGGATGACTCCGATGCGAAGTTTGGTGAACGAAATTCGAAAATCGTAGGTAGGTGTAGTTACCGGACCAAGTGTGACAGTAAACTAAAAAAAATGAATGGTTAATTGGAGAAAACGTTGTGGTTTTGGTTGGTGTATTTCATAACATTTTATTACAACTAATAAGAATTAACGATAAATCCTTATGTAACTGAAAAAGCCTTGTTCGCAAACAACTGACCGCAACAACTTCATTAAAAAGTGAGATTCACGGAATCTCTCAAATGTCCCCTTTTTTGACAGATTTAAGCTTTTTTCCTCAGATTTAAGCTTTCATCTCCTATGCTCTCAAGGCAAAAAAGCTTAAATCTGAAAAAAACCCTAAAAACGAGATTCACGACCACTTATTTAAAAGACCACGTTTTGATTGACAGCCGGCACTTCTCGGACATCATCGACGTCAGATCCTGTCGAGGCGCCAACATCGAGTCAGACCACTATCTGGTGATGGTGAAGATGCGCTCAAAACTCTCCGTAGTGAACAACACACGAAACCGGCGCCCGCCTCGGTTAAATATCGCACGACTGAAGCAACCTGAGGTCGTGGCAGACTACGCGCAATCGGTCGAAGCAGCGCTGCCGGCAGAGGGCGAGCTTGATGAAGCCCCTCTCGAGGACTGTTGGGATACCATCAAGACAGCCATCAACAGTGCTGCGGAGAACGTCATCGGTTATGTGGAGCGAAAACGACGGAACGACTGGTTCGACGAGGAGTGTAGAAGGGTGATGGACGAAGAGAATGCCGCGCGGGATGCAGTAGTGCAAAGAGGCACCCGTCGAAATGTGGAAAATCACCGACAGCGGAAGAGGCAGCGAGTCCGAATTTTCCAGGTGAAAAAGCGCCGCCTGGAGGAGGAGGAGCTCGAGGAGCTGGAGCAGCTGCATCGTTCCCAAGAAACACGAAAGTTCTATCAGAAACTCAACGCATCCCGCAAAGGCTTCGTGCCGCAAGCCGAAATGTGCCGGGATAAGGACGGGGGTATCCTGACGGACAATCGTAAGGTGATCAAAAGGTGAAAGCAGCACTTCGATGAATACAATTGGGTAGGGTGGTAGGAAAAAATTGATTTTGGAGGTCAATCAATTTAGCTATTTAGTCGGATTGAGTTGGGTGGTAGGGAGAAAAATCCATTTTTGCAGTCAGTAATCCGGACTCCAAACAGTGATCACAGGCCAGTTCTCACAACATATTCCTCTACAAAATCACGGCGGCATACGAATTGGATGGATCTGAATCGAGACTTCATTGACTTTTCTTAGATATTTCGATTCACGAAATCTAGATCCCAATGCTAAACTACGAACGATATCTGAACGTTATCAGCAACTTGTTGAAAAACACACCAAAGTTTCCACAGCTACGGTTAAAATGAAAAAACTTTGCCCCTGGATGACGTTAGAAGTATGGCAACTGTCAAAATCCAGAGACAAAATCCTGAGTAAATGTAAAAGAAATCCCAGCGATCACAATATGTCCGAGCAACTTAAGCATGTTAACCCTTCGTTTCATAAAGTAACAAATTTGCAACAATTAATTAAAGCAGTTGTAAATTATGCAGAAATTCAAATAGTCAACTTTTTTTCTCATGACAATCATATTTCTAACTTCAAGATACCATTCAATTAAAAAAAAAAGAATTTCCGAGTATATATGTACAAACTATACCAACTCCAATCTGAAAAATATGAAATGTTAAAATAGGCTTATTTTTCAGAACTTTGACCTAGTCCAATTCGCCCCGAGGAAAAAAAATTGACTGGAAAAAATATTTTCGCATTTTCAGTAATGCAATTAACACAATTGGTTATTGTGTAGATTTTTTTTTTATTTTTGTCTGATATAATGGCCTTTTATTAATTGTAGCAAATTTGCAACATCATGCAACAGTAGCACCTTTAGTTACGTATATGGGCTACAAAGTGTGTTTTCGAAAGTTTCATCGTTTAAACAGTGTATATGTGTCCCGATGAAAGTATTATTATTTTAATGTTATATTATCATGTTATCGAGACATTTTTAAAAATAATGCAGATACATTAGCCTCTAACTGAACAAAATGGCTACTAACTGTAGAAATATGGGAAAAAACAGTGAAAAATTCTTTTGACTAGATCATCAACCATTCGTATCATAAAGTTAAAAAAATGGCATCAATTACGAAACCTCGTTAGAAATCCTGCATAAATGTTGAAAAATTGTATTTCCAAAGGGTCACATATGTATGTATGTTGAATGTTGGTTATCCACCATGGGTGCACGGATTCATTGCAGTTTCTGCCTCAGTTTGTTTTCAAATGTATTCTCAGATTATTAAGTTCGATAATATATTTCCAAAGGGTCACATTTAGTACAAATTTGTGACTTTTGAGTAGTTGAAGTATTTGTAGTAATAGTTTGAATCTTTAATTTTTCAAATACAACAAGCGCTGTGTTTCTATGATTTTTAATATTATATTGTGATCCCCGGGAAAGATTTTCTGGGTTCGAAATAAATATTTTTGCATTTTTAGTAAATTAATTATTAACATACTTTTTCCATACTAGTACATTGAATTTTGAAGAACAAATGCATAACATGTTCTCAACATTATACAATGTAGTACCCTAGTTTGTAACATGAGTTCCATAATGTGCTTCAATTACTTTTTATCATTTAAACAGTATTAATGTTTACAGTATTAATGTTTTCAGAACGACTGTGATAAGGAAACGGTGCATGGTGGTGAAATAGCAGTTTCATTTTAGTCCTACTTATTAATAATTCCGTTAACTCTTCTGAATGTGTACCATCGGAAAACCTTTTTCGATATTGAACCCTAAACGTTCCCCTTCCCTCTTCCAAATCAGAAGAAAAAGCTAACAGTTGAGTCACCGCAACTCTTACGGCTCCTTCCTCTACTAACATGGATTAAATAGTGATCCCCTCGGCAAAATGAAACTTATAAGTAAAATGCCTTAATAAATAAAGCTATGATTAAAAAAAATCAACAAAAGTTATATGAGTGCATTTTGAAGGTATTTTATCTATCGGTTTTCTTTATTAAGGAATATTTGAAATATTGTTTTTAGTTTTTTTTTTTTTATTATTGGTGTTTCAATAAACAATTCAAATTGTTTCTTCAACAATTTGTATTCCCTGATTTTGAAGTTAGTTGGTTCTTTGAAATTAAGTATACCATGTACAACAATCACTTTTTCTATTATAAATGGTTTTATAATTCGTTGTTGTCAGCCGAGAATGAACTTTTTTTTAGATTGTTGTGTATTGCGCTAAAAAACCATGAACACGAAGCTCATAAAACCACATAAAATCTTACACAAAAAAATGAAGTTACTGAAAAAGAACTGGATCTGTGTCGATCTAATTAGTCTCAATAATGCATGTAAGCATATACTTAGGTAGGAACTGCGGTGAATCCATGCACCCATGGTGGATAACCAGCATACATAGGTTCTACCCCCATCTAAATGGTGTCCAGACACTAGGTTTACGCAGTTTTTGAGCTAAAACTGTGGTTAGTGCAAGATAAACTAAGAGTAAACATTTATATCTAGCTGTCTTGTATGAGGAACAAAAAGGTATAACCATTTCATGTTGTTGCAAATTTGCAACAATTAATATTTTGGCTAAATACTCGAAATGTGTGAAAATTATATATTTTCATTATTTTTCCCTTCATGTACTCGTCATTGCGCACTATTGAGAATTTTTTCAAGAAAAAATAAAAAATCATGAAATGAAGGGTTAATAAAAAACTGAAGAGCTTAAAACGGAAGACGAAAATAGAATACTACGAACAACTGATGAGTACCTTCAACGCGAAATTGCTTTGAAAACAAATAAATGAATTAATTGGAAAGAACTTAAAACATGATGACCTAGTACTGAATATAAAGGGCGATTCTGTGGATGATCCATTAGTCGTGGCTAATGCTTTCAACGATTTCTTCACCTCAATTGGAAAACATCTAGCAAACCAACACCAATCGATTGGGAATATCAACGAAAACGGCACTATCAAGCGAATTAGAAATTCAATATATCTCCAGCCAACCGCAGTCCAGGAAGTCACGACGATTATATCCAAACTGGATCTTGGAAAAGCTCCTGGTGAGGATTCCTTCCTGATTTCAGCACTGCAAACTTACCAAAAGGAACTAGCCCCTTTTCTTACCTCGTCCTTCAACGAAAGCGTGTCGATGGGCAAGTATACCGAATGTTTGAAGCTTCCCGTCGTTCGTCCGGTATTCAAGTCTGGAGATCCCAAATCCCTTAATAGCTATCAACCGATTTCTGTGCTGTCCGCCTTTAGTAAAGTTTTCGAGAAACTGATTGCATCAAGGTTGATGGAATTTCTCGAGGGTGAAAGATTTATCTACGAACAGCAACATGGATTTCGTAAAGGTGGATCTACAGAGATTGCTGTTCTGGAACTAGTGAACAGTGTTTCACACAACTTAGACAGGAAGAAGGAGATACCGGCTGCATTGTTTCTAGATCTATCGAAGGCCTTCGACACAATAGATCATGATCTGTTACTGAAAAAATTAGAAGCGTATGGCATACGAGGCGTAGTCAACGACTTCATGCGAAGCTATCTTCATAATCGACAACAAGTTGTCCGGATTAAAGACACCTTAAGCTCTCAACTACCTTTAACTGTTGGTGTGCCCTAAGGTAGCAATTTAGGGCCATTACTCTTTCTCATTTATGTGAATGACTTGCCAAAGCTTCCTCTGTATGGTATCCCGAAACTCTTCGCTGATGACACGGTTCTAGAATACTCCAATAAGGATGTTGAAACAACAATTAATCAAATGAAGAACGACCTCGATATTGTAGATAACTATCTCCAAAATAACTTATTAACATTGAACACCGATAAAACAAAATTCATAATTTTCCGAGGAATCAAAACTAAAATACCACCGCATTCCCCCCTGATCCATAAGCAAAACGAAGTAGAAGAAGTTTCTAGCTTTAAATATTTGGGTGTACATTTAGACAATAGTTTATCTTGGAAGCCACATATATCGAACGTTATTAAAAATTGTGCTCCCATTTGTGGAATAATTCGCAGGTTTTCATATTTCATGCCAAGGCATGTTCTACAGAAGCTTTATCACAGTTTTGTACACAGTAGATACACATATGCGATAAGTGCCTGGGGTCACACAAACGTATCAAATTTATCTACATTGAAAGTCCAGCAGAATAGATGTATAAAATCAATATTTAAACTTCCCTACCTTTATCCCACCTTAGAATTGTATAAAATGCCACTACATAATATTTTGCCAATAAGTTGCATGCGGGACTTGCAAACTTTATTAATTATGCACCGGATAGTTAAGATCAAGAATATCCATCATAACTTCGATGTACAACACGTTTCGCATAATTATAACACCCGGTTTGTCGATAGGCTCTTTGTTGAAAATGCATCAACTAGAGTTGGAGAAAGGAGACTCCTCACAACAGGTCCAAATATGTACAACCGTCTTAGAACAGATATAAGAAATAGCAATAATGTACCTTTATTTAACTCTCGTGTTAAACATTTTTTCAAAACTAATTTAGAGCGGTTAATTTAATTTAATTTAAGCATGATAACACTTAAGTCTTATCTTTATTCACTATTACTTAAACCTTTTAGAGGAACGTAAGTTCATTAAGGTTTTTACTGAATATTTGTCATGAAATAAATATCATCTGCTAATGTATGTATGTATGGTTCCCCCATCGGTAGCAAGGTCCAGCCTATGTCTGTGTGGCTTGGCCTTCGAATTGCTTCTCAGGCTTCCACGGCCGATGGTTCGTCAAGGGAAGGCATCCTACCTTCAGAGACCTACAATGGTTGGCAATCCACTCCGCTTGCAATAGTCTCTTCAGATTAACCCCAGATGCATTCTCTCTGAAATATATGATTATTTATACAATGAAACACATCTTACCTGTCGGCAAACTTATGGGATTCGAACCCAAAAGTTTTTCTTGCCGATACCGGGAATCGAACCCAGTACGCCTGGGTTACCAGACTCGCGCCAGCCTATCCACTAGACCACATCAGCGCTTATGAAATAAATATCATCTGCTAATTTGAAAAAAAAACTTGATCGATGACACATCTGCCGACATTAGCTGACTTGAGAGGGCACAAGTTACAAGACGGAACACGGTGCTCTACCCTCCAGCAAGATATTATCCAGATCCCGATTATCAATGAAGACAGTTGGTTAGTTTGCTTCATTAACGGGCACCTGAAGGTGGACAACGAATAGATCGGTGTAGAAATGAAGTACTGACAGTCTACCATCTTCATGAAACGTCCTCCGGCAGAAACAACGGATCGCAATCTGGCTCTTGAGTATCACAGCGTTGCTTTGGGTGTGATGTTAGCACCCGCTAAATAAGGATCGAAGAAATGGGCCCGGAATTTGCTAGAGGAGTGCTGACTCAAAACTTGCTGCAATTATCCAACAAATCTTTAATATCATCCCTTAGCGTATGCGTGTGGACACCGTTTTTTTTGCTATAGCATTCCTTCAGCGAATTGCTTCATTTTAAACGTTTTTACCATTGGGTAAAAATCAACTAAATTTTGCACACTTTCTCCTCGATGTGTATTGTTTACATGCTGTCAAACTCGAAGTCGTGTTTCTCGATTCAACGAAAATGGAGGTGAACAAACGCGAGTACTTACTTACTTAATGATCCCGCGCCGATCCTCCGGTGCATAGGGCCGTGGTAAAAGACCTCCACTGTTGACGATCCGGAGCCAGCGTCTTCATCTGGTCCCAGTCAAGATTCTCGTCGACAGTTCGGATTTCAGCGGCTAGGCTTCGCCGCCACGAATTTCTGGGTCTGCCTCTTCTTCGATGACCTTCTGGATTCCAATCTAGCGCCTCTCTGCAAATCTCGTTTTCATCTCTTCGCAGCGTGTGCCCAATCCATCTCCACTTACGTTCCCGAATCTCGATTTCTAGCGCCTTTTGATGACACCGGCGATGTAGTTCCTCATTCGAGATCCAGTTGCCAGGCCACCAAGCGCGGATGATATTCCGCAGGCAGCGGTTTACAAATACTTACAGTTTTCGCGTCGTTACCGCATATGTGCACCAAGTTTCGCACCCGTGCAGCAATACGGATTTGACGTTTGAGTTGAAGATTCGGATTTTTGTTCGTAGAGAGATCTGGCGTGACCGCCAGATGTTTCGGAGACTCGCAAACGCAAATCTGGCCTTTCTGATCCGTGTTTCGATGTCTTTTCTGGTACCACCATCAGGCGTAATCTGGCTACCAAGATACTGGAAGCACTCCACTTTCTCAACTTGTTGCCCAGCTACCATGAAACTGGAGGGATTTCCTGTGTTGATCTCCATCGACTTGGTCTTTCCGACATTGACTTTGAGACCTGCTGCCTTGGAACTTTCGGTGAGGTCGTCGAGTTTGCTCTGCATATCTGGTTGTGTTTGGGCGAGCAAAACAATATCGTCAGCCAGGTCAAGGTCGTTCAGTTGCTCCATTGTTGAAGGATTCCACGGCAATCCTCGGTTCGGTGCACAGTCAATCGATCCAATCAGAATCTCATCCATTACGATTAGAAAAAGTAGCGGTGATAGAATACATCCTTGTCTCACTCCAGCAGTTACCGGGATTGGTTCGGACAAGACACCGTCGTGCAAGACCTTGCACGAAAATGCCTCATACTGTGCTTCGATGAGATGGACTAGTTTCTCTGGGACCCCTCGTCGCCTTAGAGCCGCCCAGATGTTTTCATGGTTAAGTCGGTCGAATGCTTTTTCGAAATCAACGAACATCAGCAGAAGAGAGTCCTGGAATTCGTTGATTTGTTCCAGTATTATTCGTAGCGTTGTGATGTGGTCCACACATGATCGTCCGGATCGGAATCCAGCTTGTTGCCGTCGGAGTGTAGCGTCTATTTTCTCCTGGATCCTGTTCAGAATCACTTTGCAGAGTACTTTGAGGGTTGTACAGATCAACTTTATGCCTCGCCAGTTACCGCACTCTGTCAGGTCTCCTTTCTTCGGAACCTTTACGAGGATACCCTGCATCCAGTCGGCCGGGAATGTTGCAGTATCCCAGATGTCAGCGAAAAGACGGTGCAACATTTGTGCTGATAGGGCAGGGTCGGCTTTCAGCATTTCAGCAGCGATGCAATCGATCCCAGGTGCTTTGTTGGATTTAATGTTTTTGATTGCCGCTTCTATTTCAGCCAGCGAGGGCGCTTCCGAGCTGACGCCATTTATGCGACTCACTGTTGGCGCTTGGAGCTGCGGGTTCTGTTGGGCATCGCTATTCGTGACTCGGAAGAGTTGTTCGAAGTGCTCAGTCCATCGTTTGAGCTGATCTGTTCGATCGGTCAATAACTGACCTGCTCGGTCTTTCAGCGGCATTCTTGCATTAGTCCTTGCACCACTGAGGCGGCGAGAAATGTCATAAAGTAATCGGATATCTCCATTGGCGGCGGCTCTTTCCCCCTCTTCGGCTAGGGAGTTTGTCCAGGCTCTCTTGTCTCGTCTACAAGCTCGTTTAACTGCCTTTTCCAGCTCCGCATATCGTAAGCGGGCGGCTGCTTTGGCTGACCCGGTACATGCCTGCTCAATTCCGACTTTCGCCTTTCTCCGATCATCGACCATCCTCCAAGTTTCATCCGACATCCATTCACTCCTTCTTCCACAAACTTTACCGAGAGTAAAGTCTGCTTCATTTAATATTGGAACAAATTCTTTTGCTCATTGTGGCGCTCCTAGTGGACGGATTTGGAAACTTTTTTCACCCACGTGTCGGGAAATTCATTACCTTTCACCATGTATTTATGACATAACACCAAACGATAGCATTTTGTAAACAACCGCCATGGAAGCCGAACGGAGAGATCAAATTGTGCACAGTTTTCTTGAAAATCCATTGTTGTCGGCATCGAAGCTAGCTAAACAGCTTAAAATGCCCAGAAATACCGTATGGCGTGTTATCAAGCAGTACAAGGAAACATTGACGAAGGCTCGGAAGCCGCATTCGAAGCGTCGGAGTGGAACTGTCGACCGGAAACTGCGTGGGAAAGTCATCAAGGCCGTTAAGAGGAATCCCAATCTTTCAGACCGCGATTTGGCCAATAAGTTCCAGGCCGCTCACAGTACGGTGCGACGAATTCGTCTCCGGGAAGGAATAAGGTCATTCCGAGCCAGCAAACAGCCAAATCGGACGCTGAAGCAGAACAATGTGGCCAGAATCCGTGCTCGAAAGCTGTACGACCAAGTGCTGACCAAGTTCGACGGATGTAAAGTCTGCTTCATTTAATATTGGAACACAAACAATTGCGTGTAGTTCAGTCATTTATTAACGAATTCATAATTTGTTTTTCATACAAATGTAGCACTTTCTTTACTCTTTCATAAAAAAAAATTAAAAAAATTATTCATTGCTGTTTCGAAGAAATTCTCGTACTCGTACTCGTAAGAAAACTGTGCACAATTTGATCTCTCCGTTCGGCTTCCATGGCGGTTGTTTACAAAATGCTATCGTTTGGTGTTATGACATAAATACATGGTGAAAGGTAATGAATTTCCCGACACGTGGGTGAAAAAAGTTTCCAAATCCGTCCACTAGGAGCGCCACAATGAGCAAAAGAATTTGTTCCAATATTAAATGAAGCAGACTTTACCATGGCTCGTCGTGATAAAGGCATTCTTGATTCCACACCACTGTTCTTCGACTGTTCCGTCTGTCGGCAGCTCCGAGGCTCGGGATTCTAGCTGTTCAACGTATGCCCTTTTCACCTCTGGATTCTCCAACCGGCGGACGTCGTATCGACACCCGACTTTCTCCTCGCGCCGTTGGACACGTGCAACTCTCAGTCGTATCTCGCCAAGGACGAGGTGATGGTCAGGTGCAATGTCTGCGCTTCGCTTGTTGCGGACATCAAGAAGGCTCCTTCTCCATTTTCGTCTGATGTGGTCAATTTGATTTTCTGTTCGGCCATCTCGGGATACCCAAGTGACCTTATGTGCTGGTCGATGGGGGAAGAGCGATCCACCGATCACCATGTTGGTGTTGCCACAAAATTCTACAAAAAGCTCTCCGTTTTCGCTCATCTGTCCTAGGCCATGGCGCCCCATGATGCGCTCAAGGTCTTGATTGTCGGAGCCAATCTTTGCGTTGAAGTCGCCCAAATGGATTTGAATGTCACCCTTCGGAATTCTCTCAACCACGCTGTTCAGTTGACTGTAAAACTGCTCTTTCTCCTGCAAGTCGGCAACGTCAGTTGGCGCATAACACTGGACCATTGTAAGGTTTCTAACCCGTGTTCTAAATCTGGCTACGATTATTCTTTCGTTTATCGGTTCCCATCTAATGAGGGCCGCGTAGGCCTGCGGGCTTAACAGGAAACCAACTCCTCGTTCCCGAGTAGCATGTTCTCCTCGTATGCCAGAGTAAAGCAGGACTTGCCCGGATTGTGTCTTGTGTTCTCCAGTATTAGGCCAACGGACTTCGCTCAGTCCCAGAATTTCAAGCTTGAGGCGGCTAGCCTCTCTAGCAAGTTGCTCCAGTTTGCCTTGTTGGGCAAGGGTTAAAACATTCCAAGTTCCAATTCGTGTCCGTGTTTTCATGCTTAAAGTCGTCGCTAAAGTTCCAGGTCGGTCATTTCTTTCGGATTCCGTAACAATTTCAAATCGGGAGCAGTAGGTTGTTAGCCTAAAGTCCCTATCCCGCGATGGGGCTGCCATCTTGGACTTAGCTGGCGGGAGCCGCATTTCATAAATTCAGCCGCTTGCTGCAAGACAGACGCTGTTTGAGCCGCCCCTGACCTGGAGAACAGACGCTCGGTTGTTGTTGCACGCCGCCCCTGACCTGGGGAACAGACGCGTGCGGCCACCTTCTCAGTCTGCATGCGACCAAAGCATCCACCGGGGTTGGGTACCCGATCTCCACTTAGGTTATTCGCACCCTAGCCGGCACCGCGGGGAGGTAGACAAACGCGAGTCGAGAGAACAAAATCTTTCCAAACACTTGAAATTTCTTGACCTGTCGCACCGGCAGTTGGGAAAAATGTTGAACATTCACCTTTCAACCGTCTCCAGAGTGTTGAAGCGGCTCCAAGAGCGGTTGACGTTAGACCACGGCAAAAAAAACTGGAAGAAAACTGGGATCGGAGAACAAGAAGACGGAGGGAAAGGTGAAGCTGATGATTAAAGCAAATCCCAACGTCTCAAGCCGTGAGTAACGTACAGAATGCAATGAAGAGAGCTGGACTACATACATGCAAGGTACAGAACTTCCCAAACCACGCTGTGCGGCAACAATCGACGGCTAAAACTCGGGCACGGAAGCTCTACGAGAAGATGCTGACAAAGTATGGCTGCTGTGTGATGGACGACGAAACGTATATTAAAGCCGATTTTAAGCAAATTCCGGGGTTAGAGTTTTTCACCGGCAAGAACAAGTTTGATGTGGAAGACCAATTGAGGAAGAAAAAATGTCGTTCGCCTCCAAATATCTCGTTTGGCAGGCCATCTGCTCTTGCGGACTGAGGAGTAATCCTCTCGAGAGATCTACAATTCTGAGTGTCTCGAGGAGCGCCTTTTGCCGTGCTTGCAGTAGCACGAAGAAACTCCGCTATTTTGGCCAGATTTGGCATCATGTCACTTTTCCTTGAGTTTTATGAGGCCAATTTTGTCCATTTTGTTCCAAAGGACATTAATCCGCCAAACTGTCCTCACTCAGTTGTTTTGGTTGTCAGGAAGCAGTGGTATCGCGTCGAAAAATGCATACAGACGCCACTTGGAGCGATTTTAACTGTGCCACCGTCTTCCTGAAGTAGAACTTACGAGGCAGCTTTTGGATTTGACCTCATTAACACTTATTTAATCTAATTAAAACTACACTGGATTCTTTTTTTAAACGATCTTATTTTACGCGGTTTTATTTTAAACGATTTTTTCTAAACGATTTTCTCGGAATAAGACGATTTACGAACATGTCAAAAACAGATTGTAGACATTCCCGCTTTTAACCAAACCACTCCTGGATGGTAAATTGGTTCGGACGTTGCTTCCCGACAGAAACAAGGCCGGAATGGCCACTTACAGACTTTGCGGAAGTTCCGGAACAACCGTGGCTTATAACCCAAAACAGATCAATCGAAAACAAATCTTTGAGCTTCCCATTTTCACTCAAATCACCCCAGAATGGTCTACCTGGCTGGAAATGATCGATTTGCAGTCCAAGTTGGCCACTTTACTCGAAATGAGCGATGAATTTAGCCCGATTGTTTTGAACTTTTTTTAAACGATTTCTTTTTTTGCACGAACACAACAATCGTTTAAAAAAAGAATCCAGTGTACTTAAAACCAATGATCACTCAAGTGATTGGAATTAAAGAAGGCTGCCAGTGAGGATTTGTGCAATATTTACCTTAAATTCATCATGCTGTGGCATTTCGGAGGAGTGAAGGTAACGAATCTGCTCCAATAGAAGCTGACTGCTGCTGAAAGAATCGATACCAATCCATGAAGAATCAACCGTTCGCAGTTTCTGAAGATTTCCATAAATCGGAGCTTGCACCACATCGAATCTAAAAAAAAATTAAGGATTATGAAAGTTTCTGTACATGTAGAAATTCAACAAAAAAATACCTGATATCAACATTTTCCTCTTCTGAATTCGGTACAAACGACAGATTGTAGGGTGTTATCAATGCTGAAGACTTGTGAATCAGCACCAATCCGGTGTTGTTCATCATTCGCAACTGCAACGGTAGTACCGAAACTCGAATGGCACTTGCAGGACTTGTCTCCATACCATCGGAAACTTGAATGTTGAGATCAAACGATGCATCATCGGAACCACGGATGTTGATCAGGTACGAAACTAGCCCGTTGTTTACATCCGATTGCGAAAATGTTGCAACCGATCGACCATTTAGTTCGAACCGACCTTGCTGTGCTTCGGAGTTAGGATTCATCAAGACTGTGTAGATGAGTGACTCCGGAGGACTATCGGGGTCTTCAGATTGCAAAAGTTCCGGTCCTATTGGTTTCGGGATGCCTTGGGTTACTCGAAGCAGTTTATTTGCAGGAAGTTTCAAAACCGGAGGATCATTGACAGGTGTTACGTTGACGTGCAGCACGAAACGATGCTTCCCTTCCAGATATTTTGGGAGATTATTCCTGTTGGCGGAAACTATCTGCATATCTATGGTCATGTGATCATTCAAACTTTCAGCTCCGTTATGCGTGTATTTAACTTTATCGGTAGTAAGATCGATGTGGGAGAAAAATTTCATTTGAGTTGCAGTGGAGTTTCCTTCCGCTCCGTATGAATGGATTGTTACTTTCCCATGTTTGGGAGGTTGAATAAGGTGAAAAATTATCCCAGCTTCCTGTATTCCCGATTTGACGTAATCGAACAGCACTTCGATATTTTTGGGCGATAGAAATGTGATGCCTCCCTCCATCACTTCCAATGGACTAATGAACATCAACTCTTTCTCGAGAACCAGATCCGATCGTGAAAATATTTTATAACTTTCGGAATAATCTGCCTTTATGCAATAGGCCTGGTCACAGGCACAAATAAAATCGTTGATTCCCTGATGATGGCAACGGCCAGATGGAATACAGGGTTGTTTCTCGATACAAGGATAGCGCCAAACGCAATCGACCGTCACGCCGTGGGTAACCTTAAAATTGGGAAATCCAACAACATGATCATCCAAAACAATGTCCCGGATACAGCCCTTCAGATTCGATTCGGTGGCTCGAGCTCCCTTCAGAAATGCTTTGCGCTTCTTCCGGTGATCGAAACCTCCTATGAAAAACTCATCCTCCAGCTCGATCACAGAACTGCTACCGTTAGCAAACGTTGCAGTGTTCGTTACATCGTCTACAGTTACCTGGAAGGAAATAGAAATTCAATGTTAAGCAGAGTGACTCTGAATGGTAAAACTTCTGCCAATACTTACATCGACAAGCATAGGACTGTAGGTTATCGAAATATTGTGCCACTTTCCGTCGGAAACATTCCTATCCGGGATCAGCTCCACTGCATTGGAACCTTTCCCCACCAAAAGTCGCACCTGACTTTCGACGATTTCCAGCGCCATGAAGTCATACCGGGCGCTAGTTGGAATATTACTCAGCAACATACCGAAGGGCTCGTTCGTTCTAAACTCCATACTCCATCGGTCGCCGGAACGGGAAGTCGGCTTCTGGATGATGACATAGCTCTCGTCATCCAAAAAGCTTATAGGCGTACTCACGTCTGCATCAAATTCCGGAGCACAAATCCATGAAACCCTTTCGTTGGTTACGTGTCCCGTGCGTTCGCGAGCTCTCTTGAAGATATTTATATTGTTGTAGAAAATCTTAAAAAAAAAAATAAGAAATAAGTATGATCTTAAAAATTTAAACAAAAAATTTAAACTCACATCCGCAATGCATCCTCTGAAATGTTCCAGCGATCCCAGATACGGTGCCGAATACGCTCCAACTCCCCCGATGAACACTCCAAAATGAACGTTCAACTCCGTCACATTTGTGGGAAGTGTTTTGGTAGTAAAATACTCGTCAATTTGCATCGTTAAATTGGCCGCATATCGTGAAATCGATATGTCATGCCACTGAAGGTCGTTGAATTTTAACGTTACCGGAGACCATAACTGTTGAAATATAAAAATCAAATTAAAAAATAAAATATCTTTCATATCGATTACAGAAACCCAGGTGCCAAACAAACTTACATCGGTGTGATAGTCATCGATCTTGAAACTAAACCGTATGCGACCTCCATCGATGCTGAGCAGCGAGTAGTCGGTTCTGCCGGCGGTCAGCAGAATCAGGGCATTATCCTGACGGGAACGGAACCGCAGCCGGATGTTGGTGGAAATTTTCGCTTCTTGCAAGGGCATCGCGATGTGGCTGGCTCCATAGAAGGATACTGATAATTAGGAGAAGGATATTAAAAAAAAATCATTAAAATAAGTTGATAATTATGATCATTGGGTTTTTTTTAAACTAATTATCACCAAAATATGATTACTAAAATCAAATAAACAAGTTGGTATTAAATTGATCGATCTTGATATCTTGAAGATACAATTTTGATTACCGTCAACTGGGGCAACCCTTTTCAAATTCAATGGATTCTAAAACACTTATGTCAACAGATAATCGTATGATTTATCCATCAAAACTTTAAAGGTTGATGGGACATTAAATTGATGAAGTCAAAAATATGATTGGTTTCTTCAGTAACTTTAAATTTTCTAAAAACATTCGATTTTCACCCTACTCGTGATAAGGGGTAACTTGCAACAAATTTCGTTTTAAATGAAAAATATTATCAAAACGTAGGAAAACTGCTACTTTATGATAAGTTTTCGATGCTATTAAGGCTAGAACACATAAAAACACCTATTGCAGTATTTTTTTGGTTTTGTTTGAACAAAAATTTTCAAAAAATATCAATTTCTTCTTTTGTCACCAAGGATTGGTCGATCTTGGATCGATCTTTGCGAGATCGATCTTTTGAACTCAAATTCCGATTTTTTGCATCGATACTTTAGCCTTGGAAAAAGCGATTAAATCGGTCTAATTATTCCGGAGAATTTGAGATTCAGTTTCGTGCAAAATGTTGATTCCTGCACCATCCTAAAAACTGCTTTTCATTATTGGCGCTTCCATGCCACTGCTTCCTCCTAATTGATCTCATTGAATTAAATCAAAATAAAAGAAGAAATTCAAACTACAACCCATTTTCTACATATTTTTTTTCGATATCCTACGATTTTCCAACTCCAATCAACGAATCTATAATCTTCCAAGCGAATTTATTAAGATTATTAAGATTATTTTAGAAATTTTGAACACCTCCATATATTCTTCATATAAACTCGAGGTTACTACAGAAAAATTTAGGGGAGAATAAGGATATAGCTATATCTCGAAACTGGAGTGTCTTACAAAGATCAAATGTTCTAGAAAAATATGCCAAAATGAGAAAAATAACAATGCTTGTAGTTTAAAATTTTTTAACAAAATAATTGTTTGAGTAATTGAACTTTGTTTGAAAAATTTCACATAATGTAACTTGAAGATCTTTTTTCATCACTTTAAAATGTTCCTTACATGGGAAAATTATGAAAAAAATATTTGTTCCAATGTATCAATCGTTCGAGCGTAAAATGAACTTCATAATGCCATATTTTCAAAGCAATTGAAAACTCTCAACTTTTTTCAGAAAAAGTTTTCTAAAATGTTGATTATGGGTACAGTTGATCCCCTAGAGTTGGGTACAATTGATCCCCCTTCCAAACGGCATATTCTTCTTCTGAATTGATCGTTATGATTGCTGATTACGAAATTACTAATATTTATCCAAAAACTAATATTTATCAAACATTTGTCAGGAGAAAAAAGCAAAAATAATTAATTTTCTCTTTATTATAAAAAATAGCGCCTTTAAGTATGCAATGTTATTAGCGTTGAGACAAAGTTATAGAATTTTCTTCTTATGTCTGCTATAAATTGTGAAATGAGAACAAACATGGCCAAAATATTCAATTAACATTCTATTTTGGGGTTTTGTTTGATTTTTATACAAGGATTTGGGCTTCCTGAATAAAAGATCAAGTCTCCTTCAATAGGGGATCAAGTCTCCCCTAACTTCAGAAAAATCGCAATTTTTTTACTCCCACGAAAATGCTTCTAGTTCATCAACGGGTTCCTGTATCGTTCTAATTTTTGGAGCATAGAAACTTGAAGTTACAAGCTGTCAAAAAATGTCAAAGACGGCGAGTTGCTAAATTTTTCCAAAAAGATATGGTGAAAATAAGAAAAGGGGATCAAGCATCCCCACTCTCCCCTAATGATTTAATTTTGCGTTCGATAAACAAATATTTGAGATAAGTTTTTGACCAAGTGAAAGCTATGATTTGAAACGTGATTTTTAAACTCCGATAATATTTTTATGATTCTGTTATATTTTTCTGAATAGTGATTCGGAAATATCGTGATATTTTTTCAATTCAGATATTCATATCTCATTGTGGCCATTTTAGTGTCATTGATATGATTTTGAATTTGAAGCTCCTATTCTATATTTTCAACTTTTTTCAGTTGAGGACGAATTAAATGAATTTATGAAAAAAGTGTGTTTTTTTTTCAACTCTTAAAAGGCACATTATTCCTAATATTTCAAAACCATTTTTAAGAAACAACAGAGGCGAACAGCATTTTTGCACCTAAGCTTCAAACACAGATTGTGGAAGATTTGGTCTTTTGATATTGAATATTCAAATTCATTCAACAGCTTGATTGAAGTTTGCGAAATGTTCAATCATATTAAAAATATCAAACATTCAATTTTATTTAAAGCTTGTTTTAATTTCCGTAAAAATTCCCATTTTTGATATATTTGGAGAAAAAAAAAACTAGGAAAAAATCTTTAATCACTTTTTTCTCAGAGGAATATTTTTCGTAGTTTTTGGAAAAGATGACTCTTGATTTTAAAACATTATTTTCTTATAAATTTGTGATGTTCTACAGTTTTGCCAAAATAGTGCAAAAATTTGTTTAATAAATTTATACATATTATTAAAAATATAATTTTTGGAAATATCTAAGAATCAAGAGCTTATTGAAACAAAAAAATATATTTAGACTGAGCGCCCAAAAATTATTCGATTTAGCTCTAATATAATTCGAAACGTGTGTATTTTGTTGCCATGCGAAGTTTAAAAAATCATGAAATTTAGCATTAACTTTTGATAGAACAAGCCATTATGAAATTTACATATTTTTTTTTTCTTGCTGCGTAAAATTTAACAGCGGATTTTGACTTATTTGGAATGCTGAATTTAAATATGCATTTAATTTCATTATTTCAGCCCTGAGATTCTGAGATTGAAGATTTACATTTGGAAATACGTAAAAAATCATTCAATAAATTGGAACCCCCCCAAAAATACTGTAAAATGTAACAAAGGTTATGGAAATAAACGTTTTAAATCGATGGTCTTAACTCTTTAGATGACTGCGAGTAATTATGACTTCAGGAGAAAAATATATTAGTTTTCTTTTTGATGTATTCAAGTCTTAGAAAATCCAGAAATTTGATGAAATTTCTTAGAAATTTTATATCGAAATGATGTCTGCAGTCTTCAATCAAGGTGTTAAATGAATTAAATTTTTTAATATCAGAAATTGAAAAAAGTTGTGATATTTAAAATGGTTTTACATTTTTAAATTTAATTTTAGAAAAATTTAAGGATTACATTTGCCTTCAGGCGGAATTCACAAAATTTTCAAAAAACTGCATCGAATAGTTATTTTTGTACGCTAAATGATTAAAAAGATGTTTTGTTAAGATTCCGTAATGAATACAGCTTTTTAACATGCGCGTGGCATGTGCTTAGAAAAGCTTAAAAATCAGTAAAAATGAGAAAGTGATCCATTTTACCAAATAATCATCATTTTCGAAGTCTCAGAAAACTTAGTTTCACTTTTTTGTTCAAATCCGGATCCTAAATAGTACATCTATCTATATATATAAAAATGAATGTTTGTCTGTCTGTCTGTTCCCTATAGACTCGGAAACTACTGAACCGATCATCGTCAAAATTGGCATCTGAGGGTTTTTGAGGCCGGGGATGGTTTCTGTAATAGTCAAAACTCCATCCGACTTAAGGGAGGGGGAGCTTCCATACAAAATTTGTTGTTTTTCGAAACGAATTTAAGTCATGACATCCATTTTCTCGAGATTTTTTCTTCCTTTGGGCGGTTTGTTTTTCGTCTCCATGGTCGAGGCGTCGCGAGCCAACGTCGCAAAAGGATAGTGACCATGGCATAGCATACTGATCAGTGGGAATATTTTGGCGCGTATTTCTCAATCAAGAATATTTTCAATGCAAGGGGTGGCGATATGAAACCTTGATGTGATTTTTTTTTCTACTTGATTCCTAGCTCATTTGTACAGCACATGGTTATGAATGACGCCTAGATGAGACCCAGATTGAAATTTTGCCGATCGAATAAAACATATAGGTACATTTTTTTTGTCAAAATCTGAATATTGAAAAGTCATGGCATCCATTTTTAGAGATTTTCTTTTATTTGAGGGGTTTGTTTTTCGTCTCTATGGTCAAGCAAACGTCGTCACAAGTGGATAGTAACTAAAGCATACTGTTCATTGATCGCTGGACTAATTTAACAAACAGGCGCCTGTTTCTCAACCAAGTACCTATGTTTCTTATGCACGTGGGGGCGATATGCAACCTAGATGTGTTTTTTCTTGCTTAATTGCACGTGGTGATAAATGACGCCTAGATGTGACACGGATTGATATTTTATCAATCGAATCATAACCAATTGAAAGATTTGCAAAAATACTTCCATATTTAGTTCGTGTTAATGTAGGTGCATTCGACTTTTCATTCAAGGAATATTAGAACATGTTCAAACGTTCAACTTTTTCTGTTAAAAAAAAATAAAAATTATGTTTTCTTCTAGAAATTGTTACTTCGGCCCAAATACACAACGGAAACGAATTTAGAAATGAATATGGGAGCTTTTTATTTCAAATAATTCTGAAAAACCATCGTACTTTTTGATTACATACTAATTCAAGTACGTACTTAATATGAAAAGTGTTTTTGTGTTTCATAGCTGCATAAAAGAGACTATTGATCCGCTTCGTTTTTGAAAAGCGAGACTTTAGAACTGATATTCAACTGGACGCAAAATTTTTGAGAAATTTATAGTAAACCCTTAAATTGATAAAAACAATATTCCCTCCTGTCAACTTACGCGGTGGGGCAAGGGAAAACGTCGAACTTTTAAGAAATTCATCTTCAAAATGATTCAATATGTTGGAAAGACCAGAAGGGGTATTCCGAATGTTGAAACTGAAGCGGATATTAAAAATTCTTAAATGTCTTTGTAAATGAAGGTCATTCCCTTTGAACAGCATTCGTTAAAAGTGGAGTAACAAACATAAATTTATCCTGCAAGAATACTGCAGATATATCAGTGAAACTTGGTAGAACAAAAAACAGGAATACGTATTAAATCCATTTTAAAGCCATTACTCTGACGCATCTGTAAATAAGCTTTGCATTGACACTTGCCCCAATATACGGGAAAATGTAAACTTAGAAATTTGATTTTGCCAACATTTTTAAATATTTGACTTTCAAAAAGAAAATAAAAAAAACGTTAAGATTTTATTTAGTGATGCAACTGATATTTTTTTAAATATTTATATTTTTTTTCCGTAGTAAATTTATTTAAAAAAAAAAGAAATTTGCTCTGTATTTAATACATAACAAATTTAATATATTTTTTATTATCATGATAAGTGTTGTTTGGGAAAACTTCAAGCTATAATGTCTCATGTCCACGAGTTTGGAATATGGCGAAACATTTTTTAACATAAATAAGTAAAAAGGATAGATATTCAAACTGCTTTGTAGGCGAGGATGGTGAAAAAAGCTGTTTGAAAATGGTTATTAAAAATCCTTTTCATCGTTTTTTTTTTTTCAAATTTCTATAGCTTAGTTTTTCAACTCCATAAAATACCCCATCTAAAGCTTATTAGGAGCTGGAAGTGCTCATAATACAGAATATTAGTAATATACTCAAAAAACTGTCTCGATTCACGCTATTCATCGGTTTTAAAAATTCTATCTCAATAAAGTAAAATTTGCAATAAATTCTAATATGCGAATCTTTTTCTTTCAATTAGTAATTTATGTAAACTCGAGCCGGTTAAATTTGCCTACCTTCTTCAAGCAGTGGGGGACAAAATTGGAAAAGATGGGGGAGCTCCCATGTAAATTTAAGATAAAGAGTTTTACAAAGAAGGGACCATATTTAAAAAGTTTTTTTTTTTTGGGTACAGAGTATAAATTTCAGTTCTTGAAAAACGAGTTTAGAGATCAAGTTTCAGTAAATAATATATACCATCTTTGAATTGCAATTCAGAACTGCAGCTGCAACTCTCATTTCAAAGTTGTTGGTTCTGAAGTATGATGAGGTTTGATTTAAAAAAATGCTCTCTAAAATGTAAATTTGAATAAATTTTTACAAATTACATTTATTTTCGGAAGGTGTAGCAAAGTACAACGGGTCAGCTAGTAGGTACATAAATATAAGTTGATCACCCACCAATGACTGTTTTATGTAAAAATTGGTAAATTTCAAAATTTATTAGAGAATCTGACAATATATCAGAATTTCCGATGCCAAAATCTTTCAAAATCAGTTATTAAAACATAGACAACAAAAATACTGTTATCTTGTGTACTATTCTTAGATTGGAATTGAAACAATCAACATTTATGTAAAATCTGAAAATAGATTATAACGATATGATTGTTGTGAATCCAAGCTAGTTAAAAATCACTCCAAGATTTTTCGAGCAATCTCCTCGTGCCGATAAAATAGTTGTATGCAGAGCCGGGTTATGCCATTGAGGGGCCCGGGGTAATTTTTCTCAAAGGGCCGCTGTGATTCACTTTTTTTTCAAACGCTATCCCAGAGAATATAAAACATTTTAAACGTGTAAACGATCTAGAGGTGAGTTCAGTATACTGTCTTACAATAACCATGTTGTTTGCGTAGAGAATAGTTTCTGGTATATTAAAAAAAAATTGTCAATTAATCACGTGCAATCATTGCGGAAGAATTTAGAAATTACTCAAAAATGAAAGCTTTGATTTGAGCTGCGAAATACAAAATCTAATTCTCAATTTTTTTCAAACCCTTCTCATCACTTAAAATTTTCTGATTGAGAAAAATGACCGGATATATATTTTAAATGTTTTTCATTTCATCATTGATCGTCTGGTTTGTGCTTCATCGAGAAATATTTACCAAATGACAATTGGGAAGTATTATGAAGATTAGAAACATAGATTTAAAAATAAAAAATAAAAAAACAATATAATAATATTTCAATCATGATTTCAAATCAAATGTAAAGAAAAAATATCTATTAAATTTAATAAAAATAATAGAGATTCAAAGTTACAATCAGAGACAAAGCCGAAATTGCACCAAATGTGTATTTCAATTTATATCTTTCGAACACAAAAATAAAACATTTTCATGAGATGTTTAAGTATATGACTCTAATCAGATAAAAAAAAATGTTATCAAATTGTTATTCTAAATGAGACAACAGTATTATTCGATGACTTCAAAGCCAAAGGGAAATAATTAATTGAAAAAAAAATCAGAAAAGGGATTAAATGTTTAAAAAACACAGAATCAGTTATCATTGAAAAAAGTCAGATAAGGAATTTCAATATTCAGAAAAATCATGAAACTGATCTTAAGTAACTGAATAATAGAAACAATACTTGAAAATAGAAATGGCTTGAGTCTGGAATACGATACGACTAAAGACATAGATATATTCAGTTAAGAGAATCACTCAATGATATTAGCAACTAAACTATGAGATCGCTTTTATGATAATTTGAAAATGTTTATTTTGAAAATGAAAGGCTTAGTTCAGGATATTCATTTTTGTTAAATCAGTTGAAAATGTTTCAATACGAATTTCAAGTCTAAGACAGAAATTGGTATGGAAATTCAAAAAAGAAACTCTGTACTGTTGATTGGCCCAACTACATTTTTTTTAAAGATTTTATTTTCAAAGATAGGTAGAGAAAAGGGTTTAGAATTCATAAACCAGCGGAAATATCAATAGTATTAATTGAAAAGTGAAAAGTTATAATAATATCCGGTATCAACACGGATACTGCCCGGGTAAAATTATCAAATAAAGCTTCTCTATCCTCTCTCAGCACTGTGAGCCAGTTTTGGCAAAATTAGCTGCTATTTTAGTGGAGTGACAATTACTTGGAAATTTATCGTAATAATAAACATTATTATCGTGCTAGACGTTTTTATGTAATGAAAATATGAAGATGTTTTTCTTTTTTTACCTGTTCTGTACAGAATATCCTGACTGACATGTTTCGATGAAAAAAAAGATAATTTGTGATGTTATGCTTCATATGTCGATTTTTTTTTTTTCGAATTCAGTTTACATTAGTTTTGTTCAGATTTTGGACTGCAAATTTTGAAACTTAATACCAAGATTTTGATATTCTCTATCCGAAAACTGCGGGAGAACTCCTTCACTGCTTACTCTAGGGGGCCCCTTCAACTTATGTAAGAGAAAAACTATTCAAGATATTAGTTCACGGGGCCACATTAGTTGTTATATTTCAAGTTTTCATTTCGATTTTCTAGTTTTGATTTGAAGAAATTGAAGTAGTAATGATTAAAATAATGTGAAAAAATTTTTTTCTCTCGCCCTCCCCCCCTGAGCTGGGGGGCCCGGGGCAATTTCCCCTTTTGCCCCCCCTTTAATCCGGCCTTGGTTGTATGATAACGGAATAGTTTAAGTTATTATTGTGAGTAAGTGTTCTTCAATTCTGGAGCTGATTTTAAATTCCTATCAACAAAGCATTCATTTTTTTATATCAAACAGCGTTAGTTTTAATGCAAACTATCACAGCTTGACTTTGAAAATTCTTAATGAACACAATAGTTAGTCTCTTGACATACAACGTTCTATATCGAATTTATTGATCCATAATATTTTAAAATTCTACGTCTGTTTTACAATGTACACAATGTACAATTTTTTCATTAGGAAAACCGCGGTTTCAAAAAATGTGGTAGACTTGAAATGGAAAAATGTTAAAGGTGATTCTTAGTTGAAATTGTCTAGTGCGTTAATTACCATTTATTCAGAAAATGAATGGGATTCAAAATCGGGACTTACAATTAAAAGTTCATCATGAAATTTATATTTGAGGTTTTATTTTCTGGTTATAACAAAAACATATAGACCCTCTTCATTTCAAACATTTTTAATTTAAATCTCATTAAATCTTATATAATTATATATAACGGAAAAATAATTACAGAATTTTCGTTGCCTTTGATCTAAAACGGCAATTCCCTGGCTACAACTATGTAGAAGACATTCAACTGATCAAAATAGAGAAAAAAAAAATTGTAATGTTGCAAACAGAGTTTCAATGGAAAAATCTAAGTAATCTTCAGGCTGTGATATATAAATGTTGCATCAAACCCAGTTGTTGCAAGATGCCCCGTTTGATGGTACATCGAATACCAACATGAGAGTTTTTGGAAGCGTTTTTTATTGGGATCAGGTAGACAGAAATTTGAAAGTCAGTGTGTTTTTACAAGAGATAGCTTCCCCTTTTATAAATGAAGAAGATCGATCTAATAGAAGTCGATCCTCAAGCTTCAATTTTCATCTGAAATTATATTTTCCAAAAAATCGAAGAGTTTTAATTGGCATAAAAAAGCAATTAGAAAAATCACGTGATATTTTCATCAAATACGCATTAAATTGAAAAACTTTTCTATATATTTTTTATATTTTATACTCTTACGCCGTTTATCGAATGGATATTAGTTCTATTGATTTATGAAAACTCTTACACGACTGTCAATAAACTTATGAAGAATGAAGGGTCTATCAGACAGCTGGAAGGCGATCGAGCATAAAGTTTGATGACATCGATCCCAAGCTAGGGTAAACTGCTTCACATTAGAACACATCGCCGTATCTATATTTAGATGCACTCAAATACTCGGTCGATCAACGAACTGAAGAGCGAACAATATTCTGGAAGTCATCGAAAATCCCACATAACACCATATGACACAGACCCACCAAGCCGGCCGGCCCATTTCATAAAACATAAATGGTAGCTATTTGTTAAAAACAAATGCAATGTGTTTCTTGAACCAGCGCAATGTGAATGATGCTGCACCCCACCGATTCGAATGGATATAAGTGATAAATAGGCAGGAGTGAGTCAAAAACAGAACATGTGCTATGCTAGCACAATACAAAACGTGTTGCTAACTGCATGGTGCTTAGAACCATAATATCAAAACATACCAAGTGCTTTAAAAAAATATTGTCTATCAAAAAGATTAATTTAATAATTCAATTCTTCGTTCTTTATGTGTGAACGAAGTTTAGGAACAAAAATTTTAAAACATTTTCATTGAACGATGTAAATCATTTCTTATCTTAGTACTGTAATCCGGGGAAAAATTGATCACTTTTTCCTTTTTTTTTTCGATTATTTTTTCTGTTATGTGGAATGTGGCATATTTCATATTTTTAAAACCAGTACAGGACTCCTATGAACGTAATACGTGGTTGCAGAAAATTATTAGACTATTTAAAAATTGATTTAAAAATTTATTTCGTCTCTGTTGAGAATTTGATGCTTTGGGGAAACATTGATCAATCTCTATTTTGACGGTTTGAACGAGTTTTCTTGATCATAAAGGATACAAAACACCTTCATAATATTTACAAATGCAAGTTTATCAATTTAACCTTGCTTTTTAACGTTTTCGTTAAAAACATTTATATTCGAAAAATAACAATCAATAATGCTGCATACATTTAGGGGCAAAAATTATAAAATTGCTAAATAGTTTTAGCTTCAAAATTCAAATGAAATTTAACCTTCACTCATTCCCCTAGCTAGACCCTCCCATTATTTCCATTTCCATTTTTTCTTCAAAGTTAACCATTTGATAGAGTTCCTATCCATTTGTCCAATACAAGCTTACTTTTGGAAAATTTCCTTATTTTTTAAATATCAAAGATTTATCATTAAATGACTTTAAAAATAGCACTAACTATACATATACAAAGAAAAAAGTTGTTTTTTCACATTCATCAACCCTTTTACTTCTAAATGCTTTTTGGTATCATCAGGAAAGCTGTTTGTTTGCGAGCCTTGAGAAAAAATATTTTAAGATTTTGAAATTACATTTTTTCTAACAGAAAAATTTCAAATACAAACCAAATTTTGCCTATTTGATACTCAATTATTAGGCTTTCAAACGTAGAAAACAGTTTTCAAAAATTCAAACTATAGATTGAGTTATTGATGATAATGTGAAAAAAATTATTGTTGGTCAAAGTTACCTCGATGATCAAAGTTACCCCGTTTTAAGGTATCAAAAAAAGGAAAGGAATGAGTATCCTAGAATTTATAAATATAAGCTTTTTCCGAAAACCAATGGATATCTGAAACAAAACAAAAACTTGTTTGAAATTATGATATGTTTTCAGTAAAAAAAAAAACTTAAGTACCTATTCCTTTTTAAATTCTGTGCTCAAACTCTAGACGTAATATCGTTTTCGTTATTGACTTGTTTTTCAATCATCCTTTAAAACGACAATCACAAGCTTTGGAAAAATCAGTGTTTTAACACATACAGAGGAAAAAATGACCCAAATAATCCCCAAAATTTAACCCCTGTAAAAAAAGAAAAAAAAAGTGTTTCAACACTTCACAAAATATTGACAATCTTTTCGTAGTGATAGCAAATTGTCTGATTTTATTTCATAAAGATACATCAAAACTTACATGTGGTTCCTACAAAGCATGCCAAACCAGCCAAAGGCTGAAAGTCTCTCTTATTAGGACATAAAAAATGCAGTTGGTTTATGTTTTAAAAGTCATAGGACAAGGCATATGACTTTAAAAGTGGATCATGAAAAAATAAGTTTGTATAAGTGATTTGAAATGTGTAGGAATCGCCTTAATTCGAACTCGTGATACAGTAGATATACATATACAGTTGGGAAACAGCGCTAACATTAATTTCAAAATATTCTTCAAAAATTCTATTTTAATCGATAGTGGAACTGAAGTTTCATGATTGAGCAAAGAAAACTAATTCTAAGATCAAGGATAATTTTATTCATAAACATACATGATCTTATGATGTGATAAATATACTACAGTTAGTCCAAAAAATATGCCGGAAATTGGTCCGTCATCTTGTTTTTTTAAGTATCCTAATCCCAATTTTTCTCAGATCACAGCCAAAATGTCTGTACAGCACGAGTCAGTAAATATTGGCATTTAAACTTTATCAACTTGATCTGAACGCCTATATTATTCCAAATCGTTTGAATCGTTTTGCCAACTTTTATAAAATAAAAATCTCAAAATTTACTGAATCATGAATTACTAACATTCATTGTATGGAAAAATTGGTAAACAAATCTGACATTTTTTTAATCAGAAAATTCAACAATGTTATTAATGACGTGAGTTACAATCCCAGAAATTTAAGCAGTGGATTTGGAAAAAAATGAAGCTCTAGAAAAATGAACAAAAATACATGAACAATGTATAATAAAAGATTCCGATTGAACAAGAATTAAAATTTGAAGCTATTATGCAACTTAAAATGAAAGTGAACTTAAATAAAAGTAGATTAAGTTAACTAATTGATCATAATTTAAAAAAAAGTGAATGTTAATTCTTCGCAGAAACATAGAATTGAAGCCAAAATTTGGACGAATAATTATTTTTATGAACTAACAAATTCTGATTGCAAAGCGATTAGTTGACAAAGAGGATAATTTAGCAATTAAATTGCAATAAGATTTCAGAATTATTGATATGATCGTGTTATAAAATCTATGTTTGAGAATTTCAATCACCGTTTAAATTTATTGTTTACCGTTTAAATTGTTGAAATTAATTCTTAGGTTGAAATTTTAGACTTTGTGAAATATATAGCGAGTGCGCTTCTTAGATAAAGTGAAATGTTGATGAAAAGTTTTTGTGGCTTTCTACACAAATTGCTCTTCTCTTACATTTTTACCACCTTTTCAGTGAGAGCCTCTCACTATTATATTTGGGTCCCAATGCCCCTCCCCTTTCTTGAAATCTGATACTGTTCCAATATAAAGTCAAAATAAAATAGGACTTTGATCGAACAATTTTCTATTTATTTCCATCATAATTGACAAACAAGAAACTTTTAATATAACGAGTTCTAGATTTTCCTCCGGGGGGGTAATTGTATAGGTACTAAATAAGGAGTTCAAAATTATCGCAAAACGCATGGTGAAAACAACGAAATTTTTGTGATTCTCATTTTGCATCTTTCGAGAGAGCAAATATTTAAGATAAATTTTTGATAATAATTGCTATGAATTTAAACATGTTTTTAAAACATTGATATTTTGGAATTTATTTATTATTCTGATACCTTTATTTTTCTGAATAGGAATTTGGAAATATCGAATTGTTTTTATCAGTTCTAAAATATATTTCACATTGTGAATTGTGGGTGAAGAATTTTATTTTTCAATCTTAATTCAATTCTGAAATAAATTCCTTCAATGTGATTCTGATGTCTGGAGCATTTGGGACTCTACTTTTTTTTTATTTGCACTTGAATTTCAAGCTTTCATACGACATTTTTATATTAACAAATCCGAAACAAACAACATACAATTTTAGCCCTTCGTTTCGAATAGAAACGAATTTGCATTAAAAAATAAACGAAAAAAAGTGAAAAATGTTTTACATTCCTTGATGGGTACATTACTCCAATTTTTTTAAAGATTAAGAGTTTTTAAATTAAATATTAGATTTATTTCTTCACACTTCATCAATTCAATAAGGTACACCGCGGTAAGTGGGGACGGTTTTTCGTATAGTTCAACTTAAAAAAATCAATAAAAAATCAGCAGTGGGTCAATTTAAATAAAATCGCTTTCAATGTGATGCAGAACATGTTGTTCACAACTGCTGAAGAGATGAGCTTGATAGACGAAAAGCGAAAAAAAGTTATCACGTAAATTGTAATGAACTGCTGGTGTCTTCACTTACCCCGCTTTATGGGGTAAGTGGGGACGTTGATTTTCCCTTTGATTTCTCAGGAAATTTTCAACAAATTTGCGTTTTTTTGGTTGAATACGTTACTTTATTGCTCGAACCGTCCGAAATTTTGAAAAAAGTTCATGGTACTATTAATAAGGCATCTTTCAATGATTATTGTGTGTAATCCGATATTATCAAAAATATTGCAATTGCATTGAATGAAGGAAATTTCATTGAATGAAGGAGAGAAAATTGAAAAAATTTGTTAACATCAAGTATGTATAAAGCCGTCCCCACTTACCCCAGGTAGGGTTTGGAGACAACATTTTAGATTTTTGCAAATTAACCCTTTTTTCTCAATTTGTCACCGTCGTTTCTTTTCCTAACTGGTTGTTTCGAATGTAAGGATTGTTTCAATGTAGAGTTTTTCGTCAAAGGCCAGCTAGTTTACGAGAAGTTTGCGATTGAAAAAAATGCACATCAACTCCACATCGTAAATAAAAATAGAAAATTTACAAAAAGTCACCGTAAACATCCGCAATGGTCGGAACCGTATCTCTTCTACAGCTATTGGATAGATTACAAGTAAATTTAACATTCTGCATTAAAAGTTTGAAAAAATAGTTCACAGTATTGTTTTAATAGCCACCCTCCCCACTTACCCCGGTGTACCTTTTTTGAATTCTGGAAAATGTTACATAATTTATTTATTCTTCTAAGGGATGAATCATCTGCATAGGATTAAAACCAAGAAAATGAAAAGAAAAAAATATTTTTGTGCAGTTCTACGGAAATTTAGGAATTTGAGAAAATTTCAAAAAAAAAATTAAAACCAAAAGAAACTTAGGTTTTTTGACAGCAGAACGCTTTTCGGTCTTCAACATGGTTGTTAAATGCCCTTCTATGATGACTGAAATATTAATTTTTATTTTTATTAAGTTTTGAAAAATTAAGAATATTGCATTTTTTTCTTAAGAATTAAAGAATTAAATCTCTGAAACTATTGAATCTAGTCAAAATCTGGATCCTTCATTAAATAAAGGATAGTGAAAAGATTTAAAATCAGTTTTTATATTATACACAGGTTTATTAGTTTGTCTGTTAATAATACCTTATTTCAGTAAAAATTGATCCATTTTTTAATTTCCACGAGCTATTGGTTTTTTGATCAAATTTGAAACTGGATTATAGTTCAATTTTAATTATCATTTTTTGAATGAACTGGACACCATATAACTAATATTTGGTGTAAATTTTAATTTCCAACCATATTGGTCAAAAGTCACTCACTTGTTGAGAAAACAGTCACCCGATTTAAATTTTTAAGTGACTTGAGTTTAAAAATTTGAAATATTTTATATTCCATTTTTATTTTGCATAGCTACATACTTTCATTTACGATGTGGAAGATTTGAAATGCGAAACTGAAAATCGTAGCCAAAATTGAATTTATGATTTTGAATTTAAAATGAACACACATGACTCATGATATTATTATTTTTTAGCTCCGAAAATAAAACAAGTGAACAGCATTCTGGAGCAGACTTTTATGACAAAAATATACCTTATTTTGCCTTGAAAGTAAAATGTGGTCTCATCATTCCCGAATAAAGGTGGAACAATGCCAGTAATTGGGTCTCAATTTCTATATGTGAAGACCTTAGTTATGCCAAGTGCTAATTTCATTGGAATCTTAATGAAACGTTAGGCCACCATTTAAAAACGCGTTTTAAGAACACAGAAATACCACTTTTTGGTGTCGAGTAATTTAAAAATTTTGCATCGTTGTATATTCAAAACTCATTCGATTCGATAAATTTTTATTCAATTGATTAATTTTCATTCCAAGTTTGTATTCTGCATACGGCTATATGAAAACGATATTTAAAAAATTAAAATACCTTGATGCCTAGTTTTGCTATTACAGAGAAATGAAATCAAAATAATGATATATGGATGAAAGGTACTGTTAATGACTGAATTCGTAGTTCGTTCTCAGCTATAGATATTTAAATTTTCTATTTTTTAATTTTTTCTAGCAAAAAATAAGAAACTAAATTATGCTATCATATTGAACTCATTATCTAAGAAAGTGAATGGAACCTTAATGATGCCTTATTACCTTCCGTTGGAAAATCAGCACCTAATGGTGCTATAATTTTTGCAATTTTCGTCTTATTTTGGTATTTATTTGTCATAATATTTAAACATTTTGATATTTAAATGGAACCTAACTTTGGCATAGGAAAAAAATACAAAACCATATTATGCTTTAATTTTGGCATTGATAGCTCATTTTGGTTACTTTGTGCTATGAATTATAGCATGCTCAGGTTTTTGGAGCATGTATTCAAATTCCGGAAAATTTTAGCATCCTGATTCGAATCTTCTGTTGGATTTTGTCCATTACCACTAGTTTTGGTGATATGATGTTTAATTTTTTTTTAAATTAATCCATTTTGAAAGAAATCTATCCTTGATACATGAAAAACAAAAACTGTTTTTAAATCTATCTATTATGTTTCTTTCAATCAAGGATTTAGATGTGGCTCAAATATTGTAGCTTTAGAGACTCAAAGCATTTAAATATATTACAAAATATTACAATTATTACTAATATCATTGAAGAGTGGCATGAATTATATATTTAATTTTGAAGATTTGAATTTATTAATTTAACTTTTTGAAGACTGCAAAACGATTTGACTTATGCTTTAAAAACATATAAGAATCAATTATGTTTTAAAAGTTTCTTAAAATTTCGTCAGATTTCGCGTATTGTGTAGAATTCGAAAAAATAAACAAAGTGAAATCATGGATAATATTTCTCTCAGCAGTTTAAATGACTCGCGATCTCCGAGAAAGTTCAGCATCGAATTAAAACTTTAAGATTTAGAACTCATATGATATTCTACAGTTATGCTAAAAATGTGCACAAATTTCTATTGTTCAAATGTGTGCTTCAAAATAATAATAATATAAAATAATAATTGGAAAATTTATAAAATTATTCAAAACTACTATGTTTTAAAGATAACTGAAAAGCAGCCAAATTAACGAACAAAAGTGAACCGATGCATTTTAATTTCATAAAAACCTTTTCGATTGTTTCAGTAATTAAAAGTAATTTTGAATTTTTTTTTTTTTTGCCAATTTTTAATCAAGAACAAAAAAAAATGGCTGTAGAATTTGTAGAAGTTATTAATAACGTCCTTTCAATAAGTTTTTCAAAAGAAACTTTTGAAGTATAAACATTGCGGTCCCTGACCTAGTGGTAGTGAGAGAACAAAACGACAGAAGGGAACGGGAATTTAGACCATCTGAAACACATCTAAAATATCTCATAGGAGTTAGGAGAGATAAGCTCTGTTCATTGAGGAGGAGAATTGTTTACCTAAAGTTATGCTTTTTCCTCTCTGTACAATCATTGAATCATTGAATGATTCTCCAAGAGGCGAGTTACAATTAGCGCATACGAGCCGACCCATGCGCCACACAATAGTCGGTACTTTGCTGGCTAAGTAAAACTGTACCTACAATTAGACTTGCAATAAACGGCCAGCAGAACACACGCGTCCTTTGTATTCTGTCTGGTGTCGTCCGTACCTACCTAGCAAGCAATAAAACGTTCTAAGTTGATCCGAACCGTCGTGCTATAGTTTGATTTTATTCGTTCGTTTGTAAAATAAATTGATGTTTGTCTTGCCCAGTAACATCGCATAATTAATAGCCCCGAAAGTCCACATCCGTAGAAAAACACTCTCAGTATTTAATACTTGAATAATGTGCATGTGTTTGTTGTAGAGAACTTTTGCATTATATACATTTCTCTATTTCGCCACTTTTTGTAAAACACAAGTGTAGAAAAAACAGTTCAAACCAATCCGTCGTGTACTACACATCGCCTTTAATAAACACCCAATCATTCTTACTAAAATAAAAGTTGAGTATTTAAGTTTTTACCAATTTAACCGTCGCGTTCTAAATTGTGTCCGAATAGTGTTCCGGTGCCAAAACAGAAACAAATCGCTAAAGCTCGTTACTCCTTGATCGATAAATACTTTTTGAGAGTACTTCAAATTCATGATTTAAATTTAGATTCATTGAATTCTTATCTATAGATAAGGACTTTTGAATTATTTTAAAACCAACCGTTTTCGAAGCTGAATATGTTTTGATGAAAAACAATACAAAAATCTACCTGATTTAGTAGATATTTTTTCAATACAAAACAAAAATGAAAACAATTTTAGGAATTCTGTCGTGAGACAGAATACTATGAAAATGAATAATAATATTTTTCAACACAAACTAAACGATTAATGTTGATTGAATTGAACAAGCATTTCATGTACTACAGTTTTCTAAATATCGTAAAACCGAGGTAATTTTGATCAACATAAAGTGACTGAGTTTAAAGTTAAAATATCTCAAAACTTTTTTTTACGTTTGAAAACCTATAATTTGAGTTTCAAATTGGGAAAAACTTGGTTTGTTTTAAAATAAAATTTAATTTAAGTAAAAATGTAATTTCGAAAATCTTGAAATATCTATGATTTGAAGGTTCGCAAACAAACACCCTTCCTGATGAAATCAAAGAGTTTAGATACAAATAGATTGATTTATGTGAAAGTTCATCATTTTTATCTTTATTAAATCGATAGTTTTTGGTGTAGTTTTTATTGTAGTTTGAGGTTAATTTTTGATATTTAAAAAATAGAGACATTTTACAAGAGTAAGCCATTCTAGGACAAAAGGCTAGAAACCTTGTCGAATGGTAAAGTTTGAGAGAAGAAATAAAAGGGAATAGAGCGAGGGTATAGGGAATTTAAAGAAGGCAAAATTTCCTTTGTTTTTGTAATTAAAATTTTATTAGTAATTTTAAAAAAATTTAGCCCCCTTAATTTATGTAGCATCATTGACCATCTTTCAATTTGAATTGTTGTTCGGCCTTAACACATTAAGGACCACGATGTTGTTTTTTATTGGACCGCGAATAAATCTTAATCCAGAAATACAGAAATCCAGCTGGTGTTTTGTATCCTTTATGATCAAGAAAACTCGTTAAACCGTCAAAATAGAGACTGATCAATGTTACCCCAAAGCATCAAATTCTAAACAGAGACGAAATCAATTTTTAAATCAAATTTAAAATAGTCTTATAAATTTCTGCAATGATGTTTAACGTTCATAGGAGTTCAGTACTGGTTTAAAAAATATAAAACATGCCACATTCCCCTTAACAGAAAAAATAATCTAAAAATATTGAAAAAAGTGATCATTCTTACCCTGGATTACGGTACTACGTTTTTATTCAAAGGGACATAAAATCAATAGCTTATTGACATGCAATCAGTTTAATTGCCAGTATTTTTGATAGTTTGAATTTCTTTTTTTTAATTCTAGGATTTAAGCTCTTGTGAGTTTTTCATTCTGAACATGTTATTGCATAAAATAAACAACAAAAGTCATTTTAAATAATCGTTAAAATTACTAACCTTTAACAGTATCGACAACCGTGAGAACCATTCCGAGAAACACTACAATGGCCGCCAATCGGCCTCCAAGCTTTTCCATCTTTGGCATTTTAAATGTGTCGATCGATGATCTTTGGCATCCGTTTCAATTAACTTGACTTTATATTTCACTATTAATTGCTTTCACTGTTGTGTATAGATATAAATATTTTTTCATTTACTTTTTTTGATTTCACCGTAAGTTGCACCGGCCCCAACATTTCACTGTTTCCGTTTCCTCATGGCTGGTCGACTGCTTTTCTTCCGTTTTTTTTGGCTTAAATAAACCCACACCACAGCTTCACTGGCACTGGTTGGAAAAACATATCAATAAAAACGAAATGCCATCGTTGCCAACATTAATCTTCATCACATTATCAGATAAGTATGTGCAGTATGCACGCATCGGTGTTTACTAATCAATTTACGCCACTAATCACCCGACGTCGTGCCCAGCTCAAAACATTGAATGCGTCCATTTGGGTGTTTGTTTTGCTTTCCACTTTCCCTGTACCCAACTCTCGTAGTTAGAACACCCGTTCACATATCCGAGAAACCGCCCACGATCATTCTTTGCGTGAACGATGAGCAGAGCATCTCTCGGAGCTCGGCTGTGATGAGATCCGGCCATTCAGCCCCGATACGCTCGGTCAATGGTCTCCTTCACGCACGACGGAATTCCACAGAAAATTGGCTACCGACTACCTACTGCGGGACAGTCGTGTGGCCAAATGCACTTCTCCTGGTTCCTCGAAGCGCTTAGCGGATTCACCCTTTCGGATGCGACAATCTTTTGATCTTGATTTGGATGAATGGATCGAATTATGTTGTGTGATTTACGGAGAGTTGAGATGTTGGTTTTCCGTTCTGATTCACATTCATTGGATGTTTTTAAAAGGTTGTAATAATTTAGAACCTGTTTTTAAGAATACCAAACTAATTTGAAGATTTAGGATCAATCAAGTTTAAATGACTCACGGATGTTTTCGGGTGCTGAAAGTTTTTTTCTTTGACAAAAAAAATGAAGTTGGATCTTGATCAGGACACGCAACTGTCAATATATACCGTCAAACGGGGCAACATGCAAAAGCAGGGTTAGATGCAACATTTGTACACCACAATACTCATTCAATTTTTGTTTCAATATACTGTAATAAAGTTATCATTGAATGATAACAAATTGATGATAACTTAGTTTTTAACATCGTGAAAGAGTTTTTTAAAGTTTTTGATTTTCATAAAAAATTTAAAAAATCGAGCAATATATGTACAAATTTTTACATTTTTCGATGCCATAAAAAACTTTACGTAGTATGACGGATTGGCTTAATGATATCCCCTACAAATTTTATATTGCTTTCATTATCCTATACCAACACTGTTGGTGTATAAATTTTTTTCGGAAAATCACCAATTTTTTTTAAATGAATATTTTTATAATTCAGTTAGCTGTTTGGGGCAAAATGCAACAAAATGCAAATCGGAACTAAATCTCATAAATCACGTTTCCATATGCTGGGATATGATTGTTTTGCATTATGCGTTTGTTAACATAAAAATTTATCCATTCTAAGATTAATTTTCACGATTTGACCTAATAGAATATTTTGTAGAATTTTTTTACCCCTAAATGTATGCAGCAGATTAACACTTTTTTCTTAAAAACATTTTTGTCAAAAAAAAAAATTAAAAATTTAATTCGAACAAAACCAAAAATTACTGCAATTGGTGCTTTATGCATTATGACATCACAAATGTATCAAATACTATAAATTTTCAAACGTTTTCATTTGATTTTTCAGTAATTACAGAGTATGTTGCAACTTACCCCTTTTTCTTAGTAGGGTGAAAATCGCATGTTTTTGTAATTTTAAAAATAACTGGTAAAACCAATAATTTTTCTGACTACGTCAGTTTTGTGTCCCATCTACCTTAAAACTTTTGATGTACAAGAGGTATGATTATCTGTCAGCATTAAGATTTTAGAAGCCATTGAAGTTGAAAATTGTTGCATGTTGCCCCAGTTGACGGTATGAAAGAGATCGGACCAGCCCTATTTTCCTCACAAACTTTAGAACTCTTCCAAGCTTCTTGTGCCGCCTGAAACATATTCACTTGAAGGTAGCGCTCTTGCTACTTTATTTCTCATATTGCACTCGGTGACACGTTCGGTTCCAAAGAGGGGAACACAACACCCTAAAGGTACACTTTAGTACTGCATTCATGCGTTACTTGTCTATATTTAGCGACACTATTCAGCTGTGGAAGACACTTATAGATCCGAATACTGAGCATATAAACGGTGAAGCTTAAAGTACATTGCACTTTACGAAAATTGAAAAATGTCACTGTGACTTTTCTCATGAATTTCAAACCTTAATTCTAGATTTTTAGTTCTATTTGAACTGAAACGAACGAAATAGAAACAAATTTGTAACAAATGACTTAGTTATGAAAAATGTGAAAAAGCGTATTTTTTTCTTTATATAGGCATTAGAGTGCCCCAAATGACTCGACTTTTGACAAAATTATGCGCTGCAAGTACTTATTTCTTGACCAAAATCATCCAGGACACCTGAATTAATCCCAGATATTCGAAAATAGGCATCAATTCGGTTTAATTGCCAGATTGTGCTGCCTTCTATGGCTTCAAACTAGAGAAATAGCGTTTGACTATTTCAAAACATTAGAATATTTGAATTAGAAGCCTGTTTTTTTATTCGAATTCAGCCTCAAATCTATGTTTCGTCAATTTGCATCATACTAATAAATGATAATGAAGAAATATAGCAATTTGATAAAGTATTATAGCTCAAGTTTCAAATTCCTAAACGCTATAGGAGCATCTCTTAAATCCCCCTTTTAAAAACCTTTGAAAATCTTTGAAATTCTAGAAACTGAAACGAATGAAATAATAACAAATTTGTAACAAATGACTTAGTTATGGAAAATAAGAAAAAGCGTATTTTTTTTCTTTATGTAGGTACAAGAGTGTCCCAAATGACTCGAGTTTTGAAAAAATTATGCGCTGCAGGCTATAATTGATCTAATGCCAAATTTGAGCCAGATCGGATCACGGGAAGGGAACCAAAGTTTCATTTTCCAAATGAATTTTCTACTTTATAGCTGAAATTCTGATGGGAACTTCTGGGGAAAATGAAAACATAGGCACTGATTTTGGATGATTTTTACGAACTTGTTATTTTTGTCAGACTTTGTATACCACCTCTAGTTTTAGGGACATGGTACATAGAAGTTTTAGAATTAATCAGTTCCCAGCAAACATTTTTCGGTGAAAAAAAGCTGAAAAAATATCGTGGTATAAATTTTAATCAGCAATCTGGCTGAAAGAAGGCCACCAAAATTCACTAAAAAGCGTGTCTTCAGCCCTTAATTATCATAATCCGGAGAAGTTATTCATCAATTCTGTCATCAGATTGACGGATGAACCCGAAAAAAAAGAAACAAAAAAAAACCATGACCAATGTCGGCCCAATGTTTGGTACCCATTTTTGCCCCTGGGTTGTTTTCTTGTTTCAAAATTGGCATCGAAATTTAAACATCTGGCTTATTGGTCCAACCATTAAGTCTGCGAAGAAACGAAAATTTGTCGTTCGTAAGCGACCGAAATGGCTCTCTATAGAAGGCAAACATGCATATGAGAAATGAATGGATTTTTTTAGATGTTGGGAATCAAAAATGCAATCCTCCAGGCAAGCCATTTTTCCATATAAAATCAAGCCAATCAAGAAATTCCTAAAAAAGTCTGTATTTTGAAATCAAAATGAAACCTCATTTCAAAGTTTCCGCCATTATGCATTCTCAAAGCAATTTTACCACAGTTCAATCCGACATGTTTATATGGTTGCAGGAACGGGTGAAGAAAGGCTGAAAAAGTGTTACAAAAACAACTCTTCAACTACTCCCATTGGCTGCTCTTAAACTTCTTTAAATGCTGAAACAGTGCCCCAATTTGCTTTTGTTCAGCCATTAAGCTGAAACAGCAATCATGCTTTAACTCATGCTTTCGTTCAGCCAGTTGTCGTTTTAAATCAGCCAAAAAGTCTGTTGGGTTTAGAATGAAATTAACCATTGATAACTGATGAAAAAACTAACCTACATGAAATACAAAAAAAAAGGTTTAATCAATTTATTATCCTCCATTGTGGCAGTTTCCCGGAAAAAAACGATACAGATTTTGCCTTGATAATAATCTTGTTTCAGAGATACAACGCTTTGCAAAAATCTAATGCTCAGTTTTCAGCATACACGAGTTTACAGCATTTTTCAACTAACTAAACAGAAGATCAATTTAAATGTGAAATTGGGCGCTGAATCCTAAAATGAAATTTAAAAAAATCTCAGTGGAACAGTTGTTCAGTTATGCTCCAAATACATAATTTTAGAAAAATTAAAAAAGTATGTGTAGGCTGGGTGTTCCTGATTTGACATGTGTGCCTAATGTTAACATACCGTTCGGTTTTGACTGTTTTTGACGTTATTTTTCACTTATCACAATTTAAAAAAAAAATTATAATGTAACGGATCATGTGAACTTTCATTTTACAAACAAATTAGTTTTCTAACTCACAGGATTTTTTATAAATCCGGATTGTTTCAAAGTTTGTCTGAATTCAATGAAATTGTTAGCATATTTATTAAAAATCACCTTTTTGAAAATGGAAGATAAAAGCTGAATTTGTCAACCGATTTTTTTTTTAAATTTTTTGTCGGATTGTTTTATAGTAATTAGTATGTAAGAACCTTGTTTTTTTCGTGAAATTTTTTAGTTTTTCCACAATTATGTCCACAATTAGGAACACTGATTTCAATGTGTTCCTAATGATGGACAAAGTCAAAGTTTTCCAAACTATAGCAAAGTCATGGAATGTATTTGAAGTAAATTTGTTTGACGCAAAGTTGTTGAAACAAATTGAGTTTTAACTTAATTTTCAACGATATGGTAAAATAAACTGTTAGTTAATAAAACATATTTGATTTTTTTTATGTTGTTGAAAACATATTTTTGCCAGGTTGTAAAGAACGAGCACTACGCGACAGAAAAGGAAACCATCAAATTACAGAGAGCTTCTCAACAAGGACAGAATCGAAAGAAAAAATTAAAAAAATAAACTAAAGAAAATACGTTGTATACCGTCACCTGGGGTATAATGTAACACTTTTCAACTTCAATGGCTACTAAAACCTAATGTCCACAGACAATCATACCGCTTGTACATCAAAAGTTTTAAGGTTAATGGGACATCAAATTGACGTAGTCAGAAAAAAAAAATTATTTTCATCAGTTGTTTTTAAATTTACAAAATCATGCGATTTTCACCCTACTAAGAAAATGAGGTTAATTGCAACAACCTTTGTTTTTAATGAAAAATCAAATCAAAAATTTGAAAAGTTATAGTTTTTGATAAATTTGTGATTTCGTTACGCATAAAGCATGATCTGCAGTTATTTTTGATTTTGTTCGATTTAAATTAATTTTTTTTCTGCAATGATTTTTTTAAGAGAAAGCATAAAGATGCTATACACATTAAGGGATAAAAAAATACTACAAAAAAATTTGAAATTATACTCCCACATATAGAAACAAGATTTAAACTGTAAATCATAGATTTGCATGTTGATGCATTTTAGCCCAGACTGGTAACGGAATTTTAAAAAAATATTTGATTTAAAAAAATAATGTTCGTCCGCATAGAATATTTTTATACACAAGCAGGATGATAAAAGGAATAAAGTTTGTAGGGGATATAATTAAGCCAATCCGTCATACTGTGTAAAGTTTTTTACGGCACCGAAAAATGTAAAAATTTCGATTTTTTTAATTTTCTGTGAGGATCAAAAACTTAAAAAAAAACTATCTCACGATTTGAGAAACTATGGCATCATCATTAAATGATAATTTTATTACGTTATATGAAAAAAAATTGAATAAGTGTTGTGGTACTCAAATGTTGCATCTAACCATTCTGTTGCATGATGCTCTGTATGACTTTACTTACACTGCCGGCCAAAAGTTTTAGATCACCTACTAAAAAACATGCAAATTTTGATCGTTCATATCTCAGCCGTCTTAGGACATAAATATTGCAAATCTTTTTATCTCATTTGAAAGATAATGAGCAATAGCTATTTCGAAGGTATTTTACTCAGACATAATGTTTTAGTGTTGTACCTTAAACTTAACCTAAAGTTAGAACATTTTCAAAAAATCGCACTCAATATTCAAAGCCGATCATCTCGGGATAGATAGAGTGGACCAAATTTCAAAACTTTGAGTTGCATTAGAATCCTTATTCTTTACTTCTCTAAACACAATAAAAAAAATTGTGCAAAAATTTAAGAGTATACTTTTAATTAATAAAATAGACACTTAAGTTATCGTCCAAAAGTTTGGGATCACCCCTTAGTATGGTGTATCGGCCAAAAGTTTGGGATCATTCATTTAAAAAACTGCAAACTTATCTCATTCATATCTTTCTCATCTAACATCGTATTGCAGATCTGAAGGGTCATTTTTAACCCTTTAATGCATGACTTTTTAAAAATGAGAATTGCAGTTATTGATTCAGTGAAATAATAACATTTTAATTCGAAAAACAAAACTCAAGAGGTTTAAAGTCGTTATTTTGAGTATTATAAAAGTTATGATCCATCAAAGTTGAAAAATATTTTTTCGAAATTCTTAGTTAATTTCAATACGGAATTGCTAATTTCTTCAAAACCTTGTTAATTGGGAGCAGGAAGGTGTTTGTGATTGATTGAGATTAAAAAAATTGTTTGAATTTGCAAACTTGATGAAATAACAGCAATTTTCCAAAAACTACTTTTTCAAAAAAAAAAAAATAAATTCAATTTTTGCAATTTCTCCACATACTTTATTCGACATCTCACGCACACATTGAAATATCGTAATAAAAATACCGTGGACTAATTTCTTTTAATCTCTAGAATATTTTTTGTGGATACATCACTCATTTTTTCATATGTTCATTTAAAAATTATATTATAAAGTGATAACCATGAAAAATTCAGAATCATAAGAGTGAAGTTTCTGAAAACAATTAATTGAAGGTGAATTTTTTATGGTTATCACTTAAAAGTATAGTTTTTGGATGAATTTATGAAAAATCAACAATACTTAAGCTTCCAAATGAACGCTTAAGATCTGCAATACGATTTTAGATGAGAAAGATATGAATGAGATAAGTTTGCATGTTTTTCGAAGAATGATCCCAAACTTTTGGCCGATACAGCACACTAAGGGGTGATCCCAAACTTTTGGACGATAACTTAAGTGTCAGGAATTAATAATACTAAGCGTACCCAATATTAACACCCAATAATCAGGAACATTGGGTAATAATATTGAGTACGCTTATACATTTTTTCTCGTATGTTAACATTAGGAACAATTTGTGCCAAATTAGGAACATCGAAACTCTTTAAAAAACATGCTATTTTTCGTGAATTAAAGCTTGAAATGATTATTTCAAACCATAACAGAGTTCAGAAAAAAATTTAGAACTTAGTTTCCAAAAACTGTTTATCTAAGAATTAAAGATTTGACCTACTAAATAATATAAAAACTTAAAACCACTGATATAATATAGCGAAATTAAGCTCACTTACACTTCTTAGGTTCACAAATTTCGGAATGCATAGCATTAATTTGAATTTCTTTTTGGCATATTAAAGGTGAATAAGTTTGCTATAGATCAACTGAACTTCTTTTTGCGTATGATCAACCATATTATGGATATTAGTGACTTTATGATAGAAGAAAAAATATAAAAAACGCATTTTTTCGGAGAAAATTTTGTTTCAGCGACTGCTTTGGACTCGAAAGTAACATTTGAAAATCTGATTTAAATATTATTTCAAAACTAAGATTTCAAGTGGTTATTTATCAAAATCGGTTGAAAAGTGAAGAAGTAATGGTTACTTTCCCACAACAATAATTTTAGCATTTTTGAATAATTTATCATAGTATATGAAGAATTAAACATGGTAAATCACACTCGCTCCAAGTTAAAACTGATTATTAGCTTACCAGAAGGCCACATGCCAAATCTCAGAACGATCTGACCATGGGGAAAAGTTGCTTGAGTCTGAAACGTGAGTAGTATTTTAAGGTATTTTGCTTGAGAGGAAGAAAAAATACTGGTTTTTCATTGATAACTTTTTCCTCCACAAGTCGATTGCTTTTTATGAATAATTTCCTTAAAGCCAACACTCAGACAAATATTTCACTTGTAGACTGCAACACGATTGGACTAAAAACAAAAAAGCTATTGCCGTTTAAAAATTGTATTTTGGCCGCAAATATTAAGTCAATTTTTTAAGTTTTTAATTCTTATAAAAAATTAGAAAATCGTGCAATATACATAGAATTATATTATTTGATAGAATACCGTTTGAAATTATCTAGTATGGCGGATCGACTTAACGATACAATCAAGAAACTTTTTACTGGTTTGGTTTCAATACACCAACACTGTTGATGAAATAATCGGAAAATCACTAGTTTTTTTTTTTTGTAATAAATGTTTTTATATTTCAGTTTCCCAACAGGGTTAACATCCAACAAGAAGCAAATTAAACTGACACCAAACGAATATTCGGCCGAATATTCGGTCGAGTATTCTATGAGTTTTTAATGAGAAAAAAAAAACAAAAGCGATAATTTCAATTTCCTTCTATTCCTATCATTTTAATGTCCCTCATGTTTTTGATAAGATTATTTTCAAAAAGATAATATATTAAAATCTTTTTCAAGTAGGTGTCTCTCTGATTTTAAAATGTCTTTGTTTATCATCAAAGAGATTGGGTTTCTGTGCAATCTGGAACAAAACATGCAGAAACAGGTGCTTCAATACATTTGTTAATAACAACAATGAACTTCAACCTTAAGCATCCCATACTTTCTATCACACGTTTTCAAAAAGAAAATTTGAATAAAATCTGGGCATTATTCTTAAATATATAAGAGAAAAATGTAATTAAAGTACTTGAAATTTTAAGTTCTAGTTAAATCACAACAGTGTTGAAATCATATCTAAGAATCAAACAAAATAAAATGTGTAATTTTTTTAAATTTTTCAAAAGTCGTTTTTTGACACGATGTCCAAAAAATTTCAAACAGAATTATGAGTTTATTATTAAGTTAACCAAATATTCTGAATAACCCTGGGCAGAATCCGAGAACTTATAAACATGCTATGTATGCATCCCGGCCAGATTTGATCTATCTGCAATTCTTTATTGAATTTATTGACAACCCTGTAGGTATATATCAAGAAAATCAGGAATATACAATAATCAATGTATAAAGCATTTCTTGTCAGCATTCTTCTGTACGATCTACAGTGAAAGATACACGAATACACCTCAGATGCTTTACTGAAACCATAAGTTTTTTATGATTGTGTAGATTTTACAACATTACTTTTGGAAATTTTATAAATTATCAATTGTGCGTGTACGTGAATTGTTCTTTAAATCTATGCAATGTAGGGGAGAATGAGGATACTTGATCCCTGGGGATACTTGATTCCTTAGCTATATCTCGAAACTGGAATGTCTTACAAAGATCAAATGTTCAAGAAAAATGTGCCAAAAATGAGCAAAATAACAATGCTTGTAGTTTAAACATTTTGAACCAAATAATTGTTTGAGTAATTGAACTTTGTTTGAAAAATTCCACAAAATGTAACTTGAAGATCTTTTTTCATCACTTTAAAATGTTCCTTACAAGGGAAAATTATGAAAACAATATTTGTTCAAATGTATCAATCGTTCGAGCGAAAATGAACTTCATAATGCCATATTTTCAAAGCAATGGAAAACTCTCAACTTTTTTCAGAAAAAGTTTTCTAAAATGTTGATTATGGGTACAATTGATCCCCTAGAGTTGGGTACAATTGATCCCCTTTCCAAACGGCATCTTCTTCTTCTGAATTGATCGTTATGATTGCTGATTACGAAATTACTAATATTTATCCAAAAACTAATATTTATCAAACAATTGTCTGAAGAAAAGAGCAAAAATAATTCATATTCTCTTAATAAGAAAAAATAGCGCCTTTAAGTATGCAATGTTATTAGCGTTGAGACAAAGTTATAGAATTTTCTTCTTATGTCTGCTATAAATTGTGAAATGAAAACAAACATTCTATCTTAGGGTTTTGTTTGATTTTTATACAAGGATTAGGGCTTCCTGAATAAAAGACCAAGTCTTCTTCAAAAGGGGATCAAATCTCCCCTAACTTCAGAAAAATCGCAATTTTTTTACTCCCACGAAAATGCTTCTAGTTCATCAACGGGTTCAAGTATCGTTCTAATTTTTGGAGCATAGAAACTTGAAGTTACAAGCTGTCAGAAAATGTCAAAGACGGCGAGTTGCTTAATTTTTCCAAAAAGATATGGTAAAAATAAGAAAAGGGGATCAAGTATCCCCACTCTCCCCTATATTTTAGCACATACTCGGACAAAAACCGTGATCAATTCGAGTCGTACATCCGTGGTTATCAGGAAACGATTCTTGTGTCATTATTTTTATTTTTTATTTACATAGTATTCCGTCTCACGACATAACTTGACGAACATAATTCCTAAAATTCACTCGGTTCATAGCAACCGTTCTCCAATTTCTCGGGCACCCCACGTTCGCCAGATCACGCTCCACTTGGTCTAACCACCTCGCTCGTTGCGCCCCCGCTCGTCTTGTTCCTACCGGATTCGTAGCGAACACCTGTTTTGCAGGACAGTCGTCCGGCATTCTCGCAACATGTCCCGCCCAGCGTATCCGGCCAGCCTTCACCACCTTCTGGATACTGGGTTCGCCGTAGAGGCGCGCGAGCTCGTGGTTCATCCTTCGCCTCCACACTCCGTTCTCCTGTACGCCGCCAAAGATGGTTTTTAATACTCGTCGCTCGAATACTCCGAGTGTACGCAGGTCCTCCTCGAGCAATATCCATGTCTCGTGCCCGTAGAGAACAACCGGTCTAATGAGCGTCATATACAGGTTACACTTCGTGCGAGGGCTAAGTCTTCTCGACCGCAGTTGCTTGTGGAGTCCATAGTCTTGCGTCATTAAACCAACTAAAAAAAGACATAAAAAAGTTGAATTTGACTCGTATTATTTTCTTCAATCCACAGCCAAACGACATGCTGAAGAAAGTGAATCTATTCGAAAAAAATACTCTGAATGAGGCCTAGTATTCTGCAGGAAGTTATATCATGTACCAGTTGAAATTTGCTTTTAATTCACTTCCGAAACGTCGGATGTGTCAAATCAAAAACCGGAAGTAAGTGCGCCAGCCTAAACGGATAGTTTTGCAAGCTGAGAGTAGGTAGTTTCGAATGTAGACATCAATAAACTGTCAGCTCTTCATTCGTAAGATTCATAAAGTATCGCACCGCTTGGCGTTCTTGCCCGTTTAATTCATGTTCTAAAAATATTAACAAAACCCACTACTTGAGAAGTTTTCCAACAAAATATACCTGTGGTATAAATATAATAAACAGTTTCAGTCTGATTTCTTTTCAAAATATCGTATAGAGGGTAATCTTTTTTTCGACCACTGATTCATCGATCAATTGAAAAAAAAAAACTCACTCATCCTATTTTTCTGTGAATTGATCAATCACTTTTCTTGGGACAGTCCCCGAATAACTAGAGCAATCGCACAGAACACTTCTTCCAAACTTATTAATTTTGGGCAATCCACCTTCCTGTTTTTCTCTGGTCTGTCCAATGAATCATCACCATCACTTGCGGTAGGTACCGGGTAGTACAATCTCGGCTTAGAAATCTATTTATGTTTGTCCGTTGCTTTCTCAACGAAATTTCAAAGGGGTTCTCTTTGAATCGTCGAAGGCTAGTTGAACAACTTTTCGGCTGTTATCAAACACGTTTGTTTCACAACTTGTGAGTAGCTTAAACTCACTTCAATTAAACACTTAAATTTTAATCACAAATCGCCGTCTGCTTCTCGGTACTTTAAATTAAGCTAGAGCGCCCGCCATTTGAGTGCAATGTACAGAAAAGAAAATCGTCAACTGAATGTTTTCTTCAGTTTTCATTCCCATCTACCGACGACGACGACGACGCTTTTCTGTGACACAACTGAGAGAACCAACAGCAGCATCTTTTGCCTGACATAATTGTAAGAAGTTTCCACTCATGACCAAGTACCGAGGGTTTCCTTAATAGACCGGCTCAAAATGAACTTATTAGAGCTGTATTTTTTTGCCAATTTTTAAGGAAAGGTAATTCTGCCTTGCAAAAGCAAAAAAAAAAATATAAAAATCGCATTTTTATGATCAAGCGTACCTCGCGATCTTTTGCAAAAAATCGATTTAAAAATATCATCTGAATAAATTTTATGGAAGTTGAAAGTCGAACTGATAGTACGCGTGCTTCCCATTTCTTTACAATTATGAAAGGAAAATCGCGATTTAAATTACGTATTTCGAAGAAGCAACATTTAGTTCCATAACATTACCAGTAAAATTTTCACTTGCTAAACATTCCAATGATAATTTTGAAATCTCATTTTCATTACAAATTTTTTAAATCTACGTTGATTTACACCGAATTTGGTCTGGAAATCCGGACAGAACTCGGTCTGGAAATCCGGACCAATTTTTTTGACAGTTTGGTTTTGGCAACGCGTCGCGCCGTCAGCAAACTTGTGTCACCAGAGCACTGAGTTCGTCCGAATTCGGTTGGATTTCTAGTTGGATTGCCGACCGATTCACGGGTTGAACGGACCGAAATCCAACCGATTTTGGTTCGATTTTTCGATCCTGGTTGTTTTGTTTCCTTTTGACTATGAGGGCAGTCAATTATCTTTAAATAACAAGTAGGTAGGGGAGATAAGGGCATAACGAGCACCCAGGGCATAATAAGCACTCCATTTTTCTACAAAAGTACTTATTTTCTTAAACAAATTTTCATGAGGATTTGTTTCGTGCTACCTATAGTATTAATTTTTCACCAAAAAAAATCCTAATCATCTTTAGAAAAATATGAAATAATAACCAGCTAGGTTCTCAAGTGCGAAAATATTATAATTTTTGAGCACCACCAAATAAGCTTTTATGATCTTTTAAATCGTCATGATCTGAAATGTACGCACTGCAACATGATTTAGACATTGTTTCTCAATTTTCATCATCATAATATTTTTGATTTTTCACTTTAATCCATTTTAAAACGCCCTGAAAAATGGTGCTTATACTGCCCCAGGGGGGTTCTCATTATGCCCCTACAGTGACTGGTTTTCAACTTTCGGCAAAAAATTTTAAAATGCATTTTTGAACGTTTTTATCTACTATTTCAAGTTTCATCCAATTAAGCAATCGACTATTTGAGTGTCTGAACACGAAACAATGATGTGATTCACATTTTATAGCTGTTCTCTATGGATAAATAAGCGTTTTCCTTAAAGTGGCCATTATGCCCTTATCTTCCCTAATGTTATCAAATAACCTCAGACAGTTTTGGAATAGATCAGTTTCTGTCATCCAAAGCCTGGCCTCAAAGCTGAATAATAACGCGCATAAATTAGGATTATAACCAAACGATTTCTTAAATCGTCAAACGACAATTTTATGAAGCGTAAAAAAACGTTTAGCGAACGATTACTGCAATCGTAAAATACATACATTGCCTGAATCGTGAACTCCGAAATGATTGTATTTATAATTTGTTGTTAGGTTATGTAACTGTAAAAAACTGACGAAACAGTTGTATGGGAAATCTTTTATGCAAACAGTTTGCTAACGGTTTAGGAAACGCTATTAGTAATAGTATGCACCGATAAAAGTCTTGGCGTATTCATCGATAAAAGTCATGGAAAAATTTCATTTAAAGTGCACCCTTTTTTTTTTTAAAAAAAAAAAAAGATGTTGATAGCTAACATTTCGAAGTTTGGGCTGAGGCATTATTGGGAAATGTGCATGAGTGAGTACATTTTCATTTCCATGTAAAATCAAACAAATTTTTGGATAACTGCGTCCCGTCAGAAAAAATCTAATTTAGTATTATTTTTTAAAAAACAACGTAAGACCGGAACGAAAAGGAACAGAAGTTCACATGAGCTTCAAGATATTTGATTTTGATGGTTTATAACATTCAAATTTTTGTTACAGAATTCTGTATCCCCATTTGTTTTGTATTTTTATTGTTGATTCAACAAAAAAAAACAAAAACTGTTTTGATCACAGAATCTCCAGTGTAAGGTAATTATTACAGGGTGACAAAAAAGTCCTGTCACACTTGCATCTCTCTGGTGCCGTCTATATGTCAAATGAAAATGCTAACTTTGCTGCCCACAGTGGCAGAGTTTCATTTCTGTGCAGTTTGTGTACATTAAGTTGTGAGTGGCAGAGTTGAGAGCAGCTGTTATCGCTGAATATGTGAGAGTGTACAAACCCGGACACATATTCAACATATTCAAACGCCTAAAACCGCTCGTAATCAACCGAAAAGTCCATAAATCGATACCTAGAGACCAGAGGCACCGAGGAGACACGATTTGGAGGCACGATCTGGACGACCAAGGTCTGTGAGAACTCCAAGGTTGGAAAAGATTCTACGAGACCGGACGTGCGCGCCGCTTGCGACGACTTTCCGAAACGTCTGAAGCTGGTTCGATCAGAGAAAGGTGGTGTAATTCCGAGATATCGTCTGTGAAGTATCTTGATGAGTTACTGAATACAGCTATGAAAGTCAGATTCTGATTTTCATATTATTCTTTGAAATTTTGAGATTTTTCTGTGTGACCGGATTTTTTTGTCACCCTGTACAATGATTAACGTACCGTCGTAGTTCTAGAATTGTTTTTATTTTGCTTAAGGTAGGAAAGTGAGAGACAGAAATTGATAAATAAAATAAATACTTTAATCAGCTTTGAATGAAGCTTTTTCTAAGGATTAAACACCATTTGCACTGGATTTAATTGCAATTGTTAGTCTATGGATACTGTCGTTATATGAACTTCAAATGCTCTTTTTTATTTAACTGAAAGAACTAACTTTGAATTACTAATAAATATTATGCAATCAAGAACAAATAAATTCTCTGATACATTTATTCATATCGAATCACAAAAAACGTTTATTCACAGTGTGCTTTAATTCGAACCCTGAGAATTGAATGATGCGGACTGATTTGCGGATCTTTTGAAATTTTAATGTGGATACAACAAAGTTGTTTTTATTTTTCAGATGTATTCAGATGAATTTATATAATTTTGAGAGCCCGTTTTTCTCAAAGCCATCACTCAAAATCCTTTCAAAACAAGTTATGTTATCTCAAAAGGAGTTTAAAAAGTTTATGCTTGTATACGTTCTTCTCGATTGTCAAATCGTCTGACACTTAGTTTTATCATGCCTACATCCACTGTTTTATTGTAGCCTTAGAAATACTTTTGCAACTTTTTTACAACACTCTTAAGATAGTGTTTAATTCAAGTTTTAGCAATACTTTCAGGGCTCTTTAAAAACACACGTTAAATGAAGCATTTCCTATGTTACAATAAAACCGTTTTAAAAATTGAATGCCATGAAAAAGCCTTCCATAAAACAATAATAAAACTCAAAAAATCCAATTGGCTTAATTTGTGTTACTTGGGTGGACTACTAGTACGTGGCCGGCGTCGTCATTGATGTTTAAAAAGAGAACATCAGTTTGAGGCATTGTAAATGTGCTGTCAATCCCAGACACCATCCTTTTGACCGTTGGGAACAAAGTTGATGGCCTCGGTCAATCACGGAAAAGCTAAGCTTAGCTAAAAAAACTATTCAAGTGTTTTTCTTTTTGACTGTTAGTGAATATCCGGAATTTTCCCGATTCAGATACGTTCTGGAAAAATTACAGCAAGCATAATTTAGATCCACAATTCAAAGGTTACGCGTTCATAGCTCAACTTGATCATATGTGCTCTTTTCTTTTCCTCGAT